>NC_063434.1:4263414-4561785 GCF_020379485.1 Brassica napus | reverse complement strand
TAAAAATTCTGAAAGAATACTAACTATCCAAAAAATATTTTTGTTATCCTAATTTCTAAATCACAAAAACCCAAATCTAGAGTATTTGTTCAATAAATGAAAACTTTCCAAAAATAGCAGTTTTAAGAAAATTATTTAAAAATACAACATATTGATGAAATTCTGAAAAAATCTGAAAGAATACTCAACTATCCAAAAAATATCTTGTTATCCTAATTTCTAAATCACAACCCAAATCTAGAGTATTTCTCAAAAAATGAAAACTTTCCAAAAATAGCAGTTAGTTTTAAAGAAAATTATTTAAAAATACAAACATATTGATGAAAAATTCTGAAAGAATACTCAACTATCCAAAAATATTCTTGTTATCCTAATTTCTAAATCACAAAACCAAAATCTAGAGTATTGTTCAATAAATGAAAACTTTCCAAAAATAGCAGGTTTAAGAAAATTATTTAAAAATACAACATATTGATGAAAATTCTGAAAGAATACTCAACTATCCAAAAATATTCTTGTTATCCTAATTTCTAAATCACAAACCCAAATCTAGAGTATTTGTTCAATAAATGAAAACTTTCCAAAATAGCAGGTTTTAAGAAAATTATTTAAAAATACAACATATTGATGAAAAATTCTGAAAGATACTCAACTATCCAAAAATTCTTGTTATCCTAATTCTAAATCACAAACTCAAATCTAGAGTATTTCTCAATAAATGAAACTTTTCCAAAAATAGCAGTTTTTAAGAAATTATTAAAAATACAACATATTGATGAAAAATTCTGAAAAATACTCAACTATCCAAAATATTCTTGTTATCCTAATTTCTAAATCACAAACCCAAATCTAGAGTATTTGTTCAATAAATGAAAACTTTCCAAAAATAGCAGGTTTTAAGAAAATTATTTAAAAATACAACATATTGATGAAAAATTCTGAAAGAATACTCAACTATCCAAAAATATTCTTGTTATCCTAATTTCTAAATCACAAAACCCAAATCTAGAGTATTTGTTCAATAAATGAAAACTTTCCAAAAATAGCAGGTTTTAAGAAAATTATTTAAAAATACAACATATTGATGAAAAATTCTGAAAGAATACTAAACTATCCAAAAATATGCTGGTTATCCTAATTCATAAATCACAAACTAAATTCTACAGTATTTCTCTAATAAATGAAAACTTTCCAAAATAGCAGTTTTAAGAAATTATTTAAAATACAACATATTGATGAAAAATTCTGAAAGAATACTCAACTATCCAAAAATATTCTTGTTATCCTAATTTCTAAATCACAAAACCCAAATCTAGAGTATTTGTTCAATAAATGAAAACTTTCCAAAAATAGCAGTTTTAAGAAAATTATTTAAAAATACAACATATTGATGAAAAATTCTGAAAGAATACTCAACTATCCAAAAATATTCTTGTTATCCTAATTTCTAAATCACAAAACCCAAATCTAGAGTATTGTTCAATAAATGAAAACTTTCCAAAATAGCAGGTTTTAAGAAAATTATTTAAAATACAACATATTGATGAAAAATTCTGAAAGAATACTCAACTATCCAAAATATTCTTGTTATCCTAATTTCTAAATCACAAAACCCAAATCTAGAGTATTTGTTCAATAAATGAAAACTTTCCAAAAATAGCAGGTTTTAAGAAATTATTTAAAATACAACATATTGATGAAAAATTCTGAAAGAATACTCAACTATCCAAAAATATTCTTGTTATCCTAATTTCTAAATCACAAAACCCAATCTAGAGTATTTGTTCAATAAATGAAAACTTTCCAAAATAGCAGGTTTTAAGAAAATTATTTAAAAATACAACATATTGATGAAAATTCTGAAAGAATACTCAACTATCCAAAAATATTCTTGTTATCCTAATTTCTAAATCACAAAACCAAATCTACAGTATTTCTCTAATAAATGAAAACTTTCCAAAATAGCAGTTTTTAGGAAAATTATTTAAAAATACAACATATTGATGAAAAATTCTGAAAGAATACTCAACTATCCAAAATATTCTTGTTATCCTAATTTCTAAATCACAAACCCAAATCTAGAGTATTTGTTCAATAAATGAAAACTTTCCAAAATAGCAGTTTTAAGAAAATTATTTAAAAATACAACATATTGATGAAAAATTCTGAAAGAATACTCAACTATCCAAAAATATTCTTGTTATCCTAATTTCTAAATCACAACCCAAATCTAGAGTATTGGTTCAATAAATGAAAACTTTCCAAAATAGCAGGTTTAAGAAAATTATTTAAAAATACAACATATTGATGAAAAATTCTGAAAGAATACTCAACTATCCAAAATATTCTTGTTATCCTAATTTCTAAATCACAAACCCAAATCTAGAGTATTTGTTCAATAAATGAAAACTTTCCAAAAATAGCAGGTTTTAAGAAAATTATTTAAAAATACAACATATTGATGAAAAATTCTGAAAGAATACTCAACTATCCAAAATATTCTTGTTATCCTAATTTCTAAATCACAAAACCAAATCTAGAGTATTTGTTCAATAAATGAAAACTTTCCAAAAATAGCAGGTTTTAAGGAAATTATTTAAAAATACAACATATTGATGAAAAATTCTGAAAGAATACTCAACTATCCAAAATATTCTTGTTATCCTAATTTCTAAATCACAAACCCAAATCTACAGTATTTCTCAATAAATGAAAACTTTCCAAAAATAGCAGTTTTTAGAAAATTATTTAAAAATACAACATATTGATGAAAAATTCTGAAAAATACTCAACTATCCAAAATATTCTTGTTATCCTAATTTCTAAATCACAAACCCAAATCTAGAGTATTTGTTCAATAAATGAAAACTTTCCAAAAATAGCAGGTTTTAAGAAAATTATTTAAAAATACAACATATTGATGAAAATTCTGAAAGAATACTCAACTATCCAAAAATATTCTTGTTATCCTAATTTCTAAATCACAAAACCCAAATCTAGAGTATTTGTTCAATAAATGAAAACTTTCCAAAAATAGCAGGTTTTAAGAAAATTATTTAAAAATACAACATATTGATGAAAAATTCTGAAAGAATACTCAACTATCCAAAAATATTCTTGTTATCCTAATTTATAAATCACAAAATAAATCTACAGTATTTTCTCAATAAATGAAAACTTTCCAAAAATAGCAGTTTTAAGAAAATTATTTAAAAATACAACATATTGATGAAAAATTCTGAAAGAATACTCAACTATCCAAAAATATTCTTGTTATCCTAATTTCTAAATCACAAAACCCAAATCTAGAGTATTTGTTCAATAAATGAAAACTTTCCAAAAATAGCAGGTTTTAAGAAAATTATTTAAAAATACAACATATTGATGAAAATTTCTGAAAGAATACTCAACTATCCAAAAATATTCTTGTTATCCTAATTTCTAAATCACAAAACCCAAATCTACAGTATTTCTCTAATAAATGAAAACTTTCCAAAAATAGCAGTTTTTAAGAAAATTATTTAAAAATACAACATATTGTTGAAAAATTCTGAAAGAATACTCAACTATCCAAAATATTCTTGTTATCCTAATTTCTAAATCACAAATCCAAATCTAGAGTATTGGTTCAATAAATGAAAACTTTCCAAAATAGCAGTTTTTAAGAAAATTATTTAAAAATACAACATATTGTTGAAAAATTCTGAAAGAATACTCAGCTATCCAAAAATATTCTTGTTATCCTAATTTCTAAATCACAAATCCTAAATCTAGAGTATTGGTTCAATAAATGAAAACTTTCCAAAAATAGCAGTTTTTAAGAATATTATTTAAAAATACAACATATTGTTGAAAAATTCTGAAATAATACTCAGCTATCCAAAAATATTCTTGTTATCCTAATTTCTAAATCACAAAACCCAAATCTAGAGTATTGGTTCAATAAATGAAAACTTTCCAAAAATAGCAGAGTTTTAAGAAAATTATTTAAAAATACAACATATTGATGAAAAATTCTGAAAGAATACTCACTATCCAAAAATATTCTTGTTATCCTAATTTCTAAATCACAAACCCAAATCTAGAGTATTTGTTCAATAAATGAAAACTTTCCAAAAATAGCAGGTTTTAAGAAAATTATTTAAAAATACAACATATTGATGAAAAATTCTGAAAGAATACTCAACTATCCAAAAATATTCTTGTTATCCTAATTTCTAAATCACAAATTCCAAATCTACAGTATTTCTCTAATAAATGAAAACTTTCCAAAAATAGCAGTTTTTAAGAAAATTATTTAAAAATACAACATATTGATGAAAAATTCTGAAAGAATACTCAACTATCCAAAATATTCTTGTTATCCTAATTTCTAAATCACAAATTCCAAATCTAGAGTATTGGTTCAATAAATGAAAACTTTCCAAAAATAGCAGTTTTTAAGAAAATTATTTAAAAATACAACATATTGTTGAAAAATTCTGAAAGAATACTCAGCTATCCAAAATATTCTTGTTATCCTAATTTCTAAATCACAAATTCCAAATCTAGAGTATTGGTTCAATAAATGAAAACTTTCCAAAAATAGCAGTTTTTAAGAAAATTATTTAAAAATACAACATATTGTTGAAAAATTCTGAAAGAATACTCAGCTATCCAAAAATATTCTTGTTATCCTAATTTCTAAATCACAAAACCCAAATCTAGAGTATTGGTTCAATAAATGAAAACTTTCCAAAAATAGCAGTTTTTAAGAAAATTATTTAAAAATACAACATATTGTTGAAAAATTCTGAAAGAATACTCAACTATCCAAAATATTCTTGTTATCCTAATTTCTAAATCACAAAACCCAAATCTAGAGTATTGGTTCAATAAATGAAAACTTTCCAAAAATAGCAGGTTTTAAGAAAATTATTTAAAAATACAACATATTGATGAAAAATTCTAAAAGAATACTCAACTATCCAAAATATTCTTGTTATCCTAATTTCTAAATCACAAAACCCAAATCTAGAGTATTTGTTCAATAAATGAAAACTTTCCAAAAATAGCAGGTTTTTAAGAAATTATTTAAAAATACAACATATTGATGAAAAATTCTGAAAAATACTTAACTATCCAAAAATATTCTTGTTATCCTAATTTCTAAATCACAAAACCCAAATCTAGAGTATTTGTTCAATAAATGAAAACTTTCCAAAAATAGCAGGTTTTAAGAAAATTATTTAAAAATACAACATATTGATGAAAAATTCTGAAAGAATACTCAGCTATCCAAAAATATTGTTTTTATCCTAATTTCTAAATCACAAACCCAAATCTAGAGTATTTGTTCAATAAATGAAAACTTTCCAAAAATAGCAGGTTTTAAGAAAATTATTTAAAAATACAACATATTGATGAAAATTCTGAAAGAATACTCAACTATCCAAAATATCTTGTTATCCTAATTTCTAAATCACAAACCCAAGTTTACAATATTTCTCAAAAAAAGAAAACTTTCCAAAAATAGCAGTTTTTAAGAAAATTATTTAAAAATACAACATATTGATGAAAAATTCTGAAAGAATACTCAACTATCCAAAAATATTCTTGTTATCCTAATTTCTAAATCACAAAACCCAAATCTAGAGTATTTGTTCAATAAATGAAAACTTTCCAAAAATAGCAGGTTTTAAGAAAATTATTTAAAAATACAACATATTGATGAAAAATTCTGAAAGAATACTCAACTATCCAAAATATTCTTGTTATCCTAATTTCTTAACCACAAAACCCAAATCTAGAGTATTTGTTCAATAAATGAAAACTTTCCAAAAATAGCAGGTTTTAAGGAAATTATTTAAAAATACAACATATTGATGAAAATTTCTGAAAGAATACTCAACTATCCAAAAATATTCTGTTATCCTAATTTCTAAATCACAAACTAAAATCTACAGTATTTCTCTAATAAATGAAATTTTTCCTAAAATAGCAGTTTTTAGGAAAATTATTTAAAAATACAACATATTGATGAAAAATTCTGAAAAATACTTAACTATCCAAAAGTATTCTTGTTATCGTAATTTCTAAATCACAGAACCCAAATCTAGAGTATTTGTTCAATAAATGAAAACTTTCCAAAAATAGCAGGTTTTAAGAAAATTATTTAAAAATACAACATATTGATGAAAAATTCTGAAAGAATACTCAACTATCCAAAAATATTCTTGTTATCCTAATTTCTAAATCACAAAACCCAAATCTAGAGTATTTGTTCAATAAATGAAAACTTTCAAAAAATAGCAGGTTTTAAGAAATTATTTAAAAATACAACATATTGATGAAAAATTCTGAAAGAATACTAAACTATCCAAAAATATGCTGGTTATCGTAATTTATAAATCACAAAATAAATTCTACAGTATTTCTCTAATAAATGAAAATTTTCCTAAAATAGCAGTTTTTAGGAAAATTATTTAAAAATACAACATATTGATGAAAAATTCTGAAAGAATACTCAACTATCCAAAAATATTCTTGTTATCCTAATTTCTAAATCACAAAACCCAAATCTATAGTATTGGTTCAATAAATGAAAACTTTCCAAAAATAGCAGGTTTTAAGAAAATTATTTAAAAATACAACATATTGATGAAAAATTTTAAAAGAATACTTAACTATCCAAAATATTCTTGTTATCCTAATTTCTAAATCACAAAACCCAAATCTAGAGTATTTGTTCAATAAATGAAAACTTTCCAAAAATAGCAGGTTTTAAGAAATTATTTAAAAATACAACATATTGATGAAAAATTCTGAAAAATACTTAACTATCCAAAAATATTCTTGTTATCCTAATTTCTAAATCACAAAACCCAAATCTAGAGTATTTGTTCAATAAATGAAAAGTTTCCAAAAATAGCAGGTTTTAAGAAAATTATTTAAAAATACAACATATTGATGAAAAATTCTGAAAGAATACTCAACTATCCAAAAATATGCTGGTTATCCTAATTTATAAATCACAAACTAAAATCTACAGTATTTCTCTAATAAATGAAAAGTTTCCAAAAATAGCAGTTTTTAAGAAAATTATTTAAAAATACAACATATTGATGAAAAATTCTGAAAGAATACTCAGCTATCCAAAAATATTGTTTTTATCCTAATTTCTAAATCACAAAACCCAAATCTAGAGTATTTGTTCAATAAATGAAAACTTTCCAAAAATAGCAGGTTTTAAGAAAATTATTTAAAAATACAACATATTGATGAAAAATTCTGAAAGAATACTTAACTATCCAAAAATATTCTTGTTATCCTAATTTCTAAATCACAAACCCCAGTTTACAATATTTCTCAAAAAAAAGAAAACTTTCGTAAAATAGCAGTTTAAAAGAAAATTATTTAAAAATACAACATATTGATGAAAAATTCTGAAAGAATACTCAACTATCCAAAAATATTCTTGTTATCCTAATTTATAAATCATAAAACCAAAATCTAGAGTATTTGTTCAATAAATGAAAACTTTCCAAAAATAACAGGTTTTAAGAAAATTATTTAAAAATACAACATATTGATGAAAAATTCTGAAAGAATACTTAACTATCCAAAAATATTCTTGTTATCCTAATTTCTTAACCACAAAACCCAAATCTAGAGTATTTGTTCAATAAATGAAAACTTTCCAAAAATAACAGGTTTTAAGGAAATTATTTAAAAATACAATATATTGATGAAAAATTCAGAAAGAATACTAAACTATCCAGAAATATGCTGGTTATCCTAATTTATAAATCACAAACTAAAATCTACAGTATTTCTCTAATAAATGAAATTTTTCCTAAAATAGCAGTTTTTAGGAAAATTATTTAAAAATACAACATATTGATGAAAAATTCTGAAAGAATACTCAACTATCCAAAAATATTCTTGTTATCCTAATTTCTAAATCACAATACCCAAATCTAGAGTATTTGTTCAATAAATGAAAATTTTCCTAAAATAGCAGTTTTTAGGAAAATTATTTAAAAATACAACATATTGATGAAAAATTCTGAAAGAATACTCAACTATCCAAAAATAGTCTTGTTATCCTAATTTCTAAATCATAAAACCCAAATCTAGAGTATTTGTTCAATAAATGAAAAGTTTCCAAAAATAGCAGGTTTTAAGAAAATTATTTAAAAATACAACATATTGATGAAAAATTCTGAAAGAATACTCAACTATCCAAAAATATTCTTGTTATCCTAATTTCTAAATCACAAAACCCAAATCTAGAGTATTGGTTCAATAAATGAAAACTTTCCAAAAATAGCAGATTTTAAAAAAATTATTTAAAAATACAACATATTGATGAAAAATTCTAAAAGAATACTTAACTATCCAAAATATTCTTGTTATCCTAATTTCTCAATCACAAAACCCAAATCTAGAGTATTTGTTCAATAAATGAAAAGTTTCCAAAAATAGCAGGTTTTAAGAAAATTATTTAAAAATACAACATATTGATGAAAAATTCTGAAAGAATACTCATTCATCCAAAAGTATTCTTGTTATCCTAATTTCTAAATCACTGAACCCAAATCTAGAGTATTTGTTCAATAAATGAAAACTTTCGTAAAATAGCAGATTTTAAGAAAATTATTTAAAACTACAACATATTGATGAAAAATTCTGAAAGAATAGTTAACTATCCAAAAATATTCTTGTTATCCTAATTTCTTAATCACAAAACCCAAATCTAGAGTATTTGTTCAATAAATGAAAACTTTCCGAAAATAGCAGGTTTTAAGAAAATTATTTAAAAATACAACATATTGATGAAAAATTATGAAAGAATACTTAACTATCCAAAAATATTCTTGTTATCCTAATTTCTAAATCACAAAACCCAAATCTATAGTGTTTGTTCAATAAATGAAAACTTTCCAAAAATAGCAGGTTTTAAGAAAATTATTTAAAAATACAATATATTGATGAAAAATTCTGAAAGAATACTGAACTATCCAAAAATATTCTTGTTATCCTAATTTCTAAATCAAAAAACCCAAATCTAGAGTATTTGTTCAATAAATGAAAACTTTCCAAAAATAGCAGGTTTTAAGAAAATTATTTAAAAATACAACATATTGATGAAATACTCTGAAAGAATACTCATTCATCCAAAAGTATTCTTGTTATCCTAATTTCTAAATCACTGAACCCAAATCTAGATATTTGTTCAATAAATGAAAACTTTCGTAAAATAGCAGATTTTAAGAAAATTATTTAAAACTACAACATATTGATGAAAAATTCTGAAAGAATACTTAACTATCCAAAAATATTCTTGTTATCCTAATTTCTAAATCACAAAACCCAAATCTAGAGTATTTGTTCAATAAATGAAAACTTTCCAAAAATAGCAGGTTTTAAGAAAATTATTTAAAAATACAACATATTGATGAAAAATTCTGAAAGAATACTCAACTATCCAAAATATTCTTGTTATCCTAATTTCTAAATCACAAAACCCAAATCTAGAGTATTTGTTCAATAAATGAAAACTTTCCAAAAATAGCAGGTTTTAAGAAAATTATTTAAAAATACAACATATTGATTAAAAATTCTGAAAGAATACTCAACTATCCAAAAATATTCTTGTTATCCTAATTTCTAAATCACAAAACCCAAATCTAGAGTATTTGTTCAATAAATGAAAAGTTTCCAAAAATAGCAGGTTTTAAGAAAATTATTTAAAAATACAACATATTGATGACAAATTCTGAAAGAATACTTAATTATCCAAAAATATTTTTGTTATCTTAATTTCTAAATCACAAAACCCAAATCTAGAGTATTTGTTCAATAAATGAAAATTTTCCAAAAATAACAGGTTTTAAGAAATTTATTTAAGAATACAACATATTGATGAAAAATTCTGAAAGAATACTTAACTATCCAAAAATATTCTTGTTATCTTAATTTCTAAATAAAAAAACTCAAATCTAGAGTATTTGTTATCTTAATGCACGTCATCGCAAAAGCTACTTTCATCATCATCATCTTAACCAATTTTTTTTCGCTTTGGCTGTATTGATGTGGGCGTGTATGATATTCTACGAAACAAAAGTAATTAACCCTGACCCTACCTTATATATAATATACCCTACATCTGAACAGAACGTTTAATTCAGTAATGCATGCATGCGTGGTTTAAATATTTTTTGGCCGCCTGCGAAGTGCGAACTATTTTCAAAACATAATAAAACGGTAACAAAACGTTTCTTTTATATTCAAAAGGAACATATCTCAAAACTAACTGTGTTGTCATAAACTTCACGTTCCCAAAGACATGACATAATTGATGCTTAGGATCTTTTAGTTCATATTATGTTCGAAACTTTGGATTATTGTGTCTGCGCGCGTATGTGTATGCAGCCATGCTTGTCCACTTGTCCGTTAGAACGTCAGTTTATTCGAGTCGAGTCAAAGCATGATGGCGCGAGCTTAATATATATTTTAACCATGTTGGATTTAGTATATGACGAGTTGAGAATAAAGAATACTCCATTAACGAAAAAATCATTTATTAATACCACTTATATTGTTAAGAAACAATACATATAGTTTAAAAAAAATACATGTAGTTTCAATATTGTTATGTCACACAAAGAATCATTCATTCTTTCATGTAATTTGAAAAAGGTTTCATTTGTATTAGGTCTCACCAATATTTCCACGTTTCATAATTCAACTTCTTACGTTTCATGACAATATTTTCACCAGTATTTTCTGGTTAATAGTAATGAAATTCAACTGTAAATAGGGCAATTTGTTTGGGGAAATCGAGCATTAGCAAAGCATCAAACAACGAAATTTTTACGTCAACATATTTTTGTATTATGTTTTCTCCGTAACGCACACCGATAATACTATATAGTATATATTATCAACCTTCCATCCAAAGTCTATAATTCAAAGGTGTAGAAAGTCTGCGATTGACTAAAACAATTTGATCCAAAGACTTTTGATTGTTTTCTTTCCACTATAAGTACTTCTTTTGTTAGCCTCTTCATATAAACATTCACCTTTCAAACTCTACAAGACTTCCTAGAGAATCAATATAATTAACAAAATGAGCCACCACAGCCACCTCCTAGTTTCTGCCCTTCAAACCGAGGAAGAAGCAGAGAGGCAGACGCAGTATGAATCCAATAACGGCGTTTGGCGTTTCAAAGGTAGCGACACCGCAGCTAAAGCCTCCAGCGTCACAATGAGAGTTATCGTCTACAAGCTCTTTGATCTTTGCACTCCAGACATCAAAAAGCCTCTTTTACCACTTGCACACGGTGACCCTTCTGTCTACCCTTGTTACCGCACCTCCATCCACGTCGAGAACGCCGTCGCCGATGTCCTCCGCTCCGGCAAGGGTAACTCTTACGGTCCCGCCGCCGGAATCCTCCCTGCTAGACAGTAATATTCACTCTTACCATTTACTCATAAATATTTTCTTTAGTATCCACAGTTTAATCCCTTTTTATACAATATGACATGTATTATTATTTTTCTTTTTGGTAAAAATATGCCTGTATTATTTTATATTGGTAAAAATATGCATATATTATTTTATATTTGGTAAAAGTATGCCTCTATTATTTTATATTTGGTAAAAATATGCCTATATTATTATATTTGGTAAAAATATGCCTATATTATTTTATATTTGGTAAAAATATGCATATATTATTGTCCACAACTACTTAACTTTACTTTGATCTAATGTGTTGTTATTCAGGGCGGTAGCTGATTTCGTGAACCGGGACTTAACGAACAAGGTAACGCCTAACGATATATATATGACCGTGGGATGCAACCAAGGGATAGAAGTGTTGATGCAGGCGCTGGCTGCACCAAACGCCAACATCTTTCTCCCACGGCCTAGTTACCCTCACTACGAGGCTCGTTGTGTCTACAGTGGACTCGAGGTCCGCAAGTACGATCTCCTTCCCGAGAATGAATGGGAGATTGATATCCAAGGCATCGAAGCCATGGCAGATGAGAACACTGTCGCAATGGTTATCATAAACCCTAACAACCCCTGTGGAAATGTTTATTCTTACGATCATCTCAAGAAGGTTGCGGAGATGGCTAGGAAGCTAGGGATAATGGTGATCACTGACGAAGTTTATAGCCAGACAATCTTTGGAGACAATCCTTTTGTTCCAATGGGGGAGTTTGGTTCGATAACTCCGGTTATCACTTTGGGTGGTATATCGAAAGGATGGATTGTTCCTGGTTGGAGAATCGGTTGGATCGCTTTGAATGATCCTAAAGGCATCTTCAAGTCCACAGGGGTCTGCTTTTTTTTCTTCTTCTCTATTTCTGATTATCATTGTAGCTATTGTTATTTTGTAGCTTGTGTTACAAGTAATCACTCTATTCTTTCTTCTTCTTTTTTTTCTTATGATATCAGGTGGCTCAATCTATCCAACAGAATCTTGACATAACTCCAGACGCTAACACTTTGGTTCAGAATGCGCTTCCTCAGATCCTGGAGAAGTCTAATAAAGAGATGTTTGCGAAAAAGAATTCAATACTAAAACAAAACGTGGACTTGGTCTGTGATAAGCTCATGGACATTCCTTGCGTGGTCTGCACGAAGAAACCTGAGTCATGCACTTACTTATTGGTAACACAAACATCTATCTATACTCCTGATGCTTCTTGATCAATCTTTTGTATGACTTCACTATTAACAAGAACAAATATATATGCAGACAAAGCTGGAGCTTCAGTTGATGGAAGACATAGAGGATGATATGGATTTCTGTATGAAGCTAGCCGCAGAAGAAAACCTCGTTTTGCTACCAGGTTAACCAACACCTATTAAAAATGCATGCAGATGAGTACACAATAAATGAAACTTGAAAGTGTAGTAGTTTTAACTTTTCTTGTTTTTTTTTCAGGAGTGGCTTTGGGACTGAAGAATTGGGCAAGGATAACGATTGGAGTAGAAGGTCAAATGCTTGAGGATGCGCTCGAGAGGCTCAGTGGATTCTGCAAACGCCATCTGAAAAAGACAGAGGCTTCTCTTCAATCTCTGAAGCTCATTGACAAAATGGAGAAATCTAAACACCACTCTTCTATACAAAAGACAATATAATACACAACAAATAAAAAGATAAAATAACAAACCCCACTAGGGTTTTCTACAATCATTGTCTCTGTTTTATATAAAACTAGGTCGGCCCGGGCTACGCCCGGGTTTTTTTGTTTAAATTTTAATTTTGATTATATATTTAGTATGGTTATTTTAATATATAGATTTTATAATCTATTATAAAAATATGAGAAGCTATAGATAAATGTAAAATAATTTAAAATATTCAATGTTTTTGTCTTACGCGATTCGAAATTTTTGTATCCATTTTTTTTCATTAAAAATTATATATAAGGTAAAAATCAGAATGAACAAAAATTAAATAAATTTTTATTTTTTCTTAAAGAAATTTTATTTATGGTGCTTAATTAGTTGATTTGCTTACATGTTCCAATACAGTTAAAACTATTTATAACGTTTGTTTCCAATTAGTATATGAGTAACTTAATGGACTCTACCGTTTTAATTTACCACCTTATATATCTTTATGCTTTTTTTTAAATCAGCTGTTTAAAAATTGTAATATTTTGTAGATAAAAAACTTACAACTATGGCACTAAAAATTACAGACTGAGTTCTTACAATAAAAGTTCTGCATTTACAATCCAACTAATTGAACCCATTATCTAAATATTATTTATCTTATTTTCATAGGTGTTTGAAATTTTTTCATTTCAAATTTTTGTTCCACTTAGACCAAAGTCTGTTTTGATGTAAATGCCCCCATTTATAATATATATATATATATGTAATCAATTTTGAACAATGATAATCATAATTTTATCTCAAAATTTGTTGTTGATTCAAAAAAATTATCACCAAAGTATAACAAATTTTGTTATATTGTGATTATTATTTTTTGATGAATTTGTGTAGATATTATATGGTGTTTGTTAATTTTGTTATACAATTTATATTATGAGTGGTTAAAGTTCTTTGTTTAAGAATTTTGGATAACAATTGAATGGTTAGATGTTAGCCTTTATATATATTCTGAGTTATTATTTGAATTAATGAGTGTGTTTTTTGTTTTTTATGCTTAATTATAAATGGATTATTTGTGAAATTATTGTTGTTTTCTATTAAGTACAACACTATTGTATTTTTTTTCATGTCCCAAATACAGTTGTTAATGTTAACCATTCATGAATAAAATGCATTTTATAGTCAATAAGTACAAAATTAGCATGACCACACATAACATACGATCTAACTTATGATATATTTTTGAATTATACATATATTACGCTAGAATCTCAAAAGTTCAATATTCCAGAGAGAATTTTGTTTTTCAGTGTAAATGCTCTATTTTTTTAACTGGAGAAAACTATAATTGGATGTTTTGGACATTATTAGTTTCTGCAGATGGGGATGACATCTTAGAATCTCTATTTGCTATAATTTTAAAACTCAGCTGCAATACAACATTAATTATGTCGTTCATTTCCAAAACAATAAATATTTTAATTGTAATCAATTCAGATGGTAGAAAAACAACCATTACTTGCATCCTCGCTTTTATATCTATTATACCTAGCATGGTCTATAATTTTGTAACCAACAAACACCAAACTTCCATTAATATTTGGTACACTAACTGTGATATATAAAGAGAAAAATTACTTTTAAGTAAAAAACAAACAAACTGAAAGTTACAGAGCTATATCTAATACGTGCTTAAGCTAAAAATATTATTATTTACAAATGCAATGTATTTTTCTTTTGATAGTTCCTCGGTCTTCCACTGGCCAAAGTCTTTCCATTTAGTCCAATTCAATCGCCAAGCTATGCACACAGTGTGTTTGTTTGCTATTTCTTGTCTGAAGCCAAGGAAACGACAACTGTACCATGATACATTCAGACCTTAAATAGTTGATTAGTTTGACCCTATCAAACAGATATATGCACTGAACATGTGGAGAGACATGCTTGACAACTTATAACGAAGCACAACCACATAGAACGCATGCAAAGAAGGATTCATATAACAAACTTTGAACAAATACAAAGAAGATTCCAGATTTGATATGTTGTTAGGAATTTGAAATTTCTTATGTTTTCATGTTTAGAGCTTTGATATCTTCAATAGGTGTCAACTTTCTTTCATGAGGTTCTACTTTGAAAGAAATAAGCACAATTGGACATGTACCTTTGTTATATGTTTGCTAACAGAGTGATTAATTTACCCTGTCCGAAAGCCTATGAACCTCCCTTGTGCCAGATTGAATTGCAGCAATTGCATTTCCTATCTCTTGTCACACTATCTGTCGCTTGTTTCATGTCTGTTCATCTCACTCTTTCCGTCACTTGATCCATCTCAATGCCTCTTGTTCATTGCTCTCCGCCATTGTTCTGTTGCTCTTCCACTACTTTCTCCGTTACTCTCCGCCGCTTTCTTCGTTTCTCTCCGCCGAGTGCTGCGTTGCTCACCGCCGAGTGCTGTGTTACTCTCCGCCGTTTGTCGTTCTCCTCCGCCGCTTGCTCTGTCACACTCCATCTTGCTCTAGTGACATACCACACACGTACGCAATTAAACTTTGAGTTAAAAACCTCACATTGACAACAATAATACAATATTTGTTTTATTTTAGAAGCTCAAAAGAGAATTGACCAAATGTGAAAAAATACCAATAAAAAACAATTGAAGAACTGAAAAGGGCTTACTGCAATTTTTTTTTACAAACAATCTTATAAGTCTCAGTTCTTCATCTTCTTCGGTTTCAGATTTTGCTTCACATTTCTGGCCTCCCAACAAACCCCAATCGAACAGATCAACCAAGAACTTATATACACACAAACATAAGAAGGCAAAGTAAAATAAAGAAGAAGAAGAAGAAGAAGAAGACAAAGTTCTGGTTCAAAAAAGAAGAAGGCCACAAAGTAAAAAAAAAAAAGAGACTTTGGATAATATCAAACTCACATATCAATCTGCCGTGTAACCGTCAGTCAAATTAAATCAATTTTAAATTAAAATTTCAAAAACAGAAAAAAAAGAAGATCAGAACCAAAAATAAAAATCGATCTCTCTTCTTGTGAAGAACCATAACACTAAAAATGGAAAAAGCTTATGACTGAAGAGTTTGATTCAAAAAAATCACAAAAATCATCAAAAGCTGACAAAAGACTCATGAAAATCAATAACAGAGAATAAAAAACACAAACTGACAATTATAAATTGGATTCATTACGGCAAAGTTGCGATAGAAGTTAAACGGCAAAAACAATTCCACTACGAACAAAAAGCAGAGCTGAATTAGTAACCTGAGAATCAAGGAGTGTGTCTACTCCCATGAGATCTCCACCACGGCGGATATTCATGGCCTTCAACGGTGGAAGAGGAGTTGAAGCGGCCATTCTGCAAATCGGAGAGGAAGACTGAGATGATGATTACACACGATTTATAACATGAAGTCAAAGCTGTTGAGGATGTCCGGATGAGTTGAGGATGAAAGATCTGACATCTATTTATACGCAAAAAACCCACCGCCTCTGAGACCCAAGGATCGCATTTAATAATACACATCGTGGAGGTACCAATCAATGGGAGTAAAGGCTGAACTGTTTTTCTGCGGAAGGTACCGGTAACGTAAAGCCAGTGCGGAGGCGACGATGAAAACGCGACTTAGGGTTACTCTTCTACCAGATAATGGGCCTGTTAACCGAAGCCCAAAAGAATGGACAAAACTATGCACGGTTTGTGCACAGATGAGGACACGTGTTGTCTTTATAGAGATAGAGTTTCCACGTGTACACCCCAGGAGTGAACCAAACATCTTTATATATATATAGATTCTTTTTAATTTGTTTTATTCATGTCATCAACTTTTTTTTTTTTAAAGAGAACCAATATTCATATGTAATGATATTAAAAAATAAAATAAAAAAGCTTCCCCATGTCCATGTCCATGTCCATGTCTTATCATCGTTACCGTTAAAAGAGACGGGAGCCCACTTTTGCCGCCGTCAAGATTTCAAATAAGCAAAGGTTGTCTTTTTCCTCTCCATCAACGGCTATCTCATCCACAGTAGCCGGAGAATAAAAAGCAGAGACAATCCTAAAGACCCAAAAAGCTCAAATGTCCGAGTAGAACCCTAATAAATTCTCCGAGATTCTTTCCCAATTAATAAACTTCCAGATTCGGAAAAAAATCAATCCTTTTCCAAAAAAAACACATCAAAAATGGATCTTTCTACACCTCCTAGATCCTCCTCCCGTCTCGCTCGGAGAATCAACACCACCACTCTCGTCAAAACCAACGGAGACTCACCAATCCCCTCTCTCGATTTAGTCCTATCCTCTCCCAAGAGCATCGACACTCCTCCTTACCCGTCTCCCGCTTCACTATACTCACCGTCTTCCCCTGTTACGCTCCGAGAGATTCTCCTCTTGTCTCCTTCTCCTCTCCGGAAATCGAGAACCCGTTTAGCGAATCGGTTCGAGATGGAGGCCGCGGAGGCTGCGAGGCGGTGCAAGACGAAGGGAGGGCAGAACGGTCTTTTGGGTAGTGCGTCGCCGAGGAGTTGTCGGAGATCGAGACGGAGGTCGGAGGTGGTGGTGGTGGAGGAGGAGACGAAGCCTGTTGTTGTTGTGTTGAATGATGAGAAGGCTGCGAAACAGAGGAAGCATAAGAAGACGGGTCGGTCTAAGAAGGAGAAACAGAGTTCGTTGCCTTCTCCTTGTCCTTCTTCAGATCTGAGTAAAGGTCCTAACTTTAGTTATTTCACTTTTTTATTTGTTCTGATATGATGTTTGTAGTTTAATGACTGTGTGTGGTTTTTTTTGTAGATGTATGTGAAGGTGATTTGGAGAGGATTAGAGAGAATATCAACGATTTGATCATGTGGAGAGATGTTGCGAAGTCGAGTCTTTGGTTTGGTTTTGGGTGTTTGTGTTTCTTATCTTCTTGCTTTGCTAAAGGGTTTAGCTTTAGGTATGTACATCGAGTTCACTCTCTAGATTTTTTTATCTTTCTAGCTTCAGTCATTTGTCACATTCATGATGAAACCTTTTTGTGTACGTGTTTGAAGTGTTTTCTCAGCGGTTTCTCATGTTGGACTTCTGTATCTTGGTGTATCGTTTTTGTCACACTCTCTTCGCCAAAGGTACGATCTTTTTTTATCCGGGGTTATGCTTATTGTACATGAGATGAAACAGCTTGTAATTGAAGTTTTGATACATCTTAAAAGGCTAACTGAAGAAACAGAGCAGAGAGAGGTTAAAGTGAGTGAAGAGGATGTGTTACGAGTAGCTAGAAGAATGCTTCCCATCACCAATTTGGCCATTTCAAAGATGAGCC
This sequence comes from Brassica napus, assembly GCF_020379485.1. Classification (NCBI taxonomy): domain Eukaryota; kingdom Viridiplantae; phylum Streptophyta; class Magnoliopsida; order Brassicales; family Brassicaceae; genus Brassica; species Brassica napus. The sequence goes on along the minus strand of NC_063434.1, from coordinate 4,543,350 downwards.
AGCTTTTCTCTGGCGAACCTGCAATGACACTCAAAGTAGAGTAAACACTTCTATGAATGTGATTTTTTTATTTTGTTGAGCTTCTCCTTATGTTACAACTTGGTTTCAGGTGGCACCCTTTGTTCTAATAGGAGCGGAGTATGGTTACCTCATAACATTGTGGAGGCTATTTGCTTTAGGTATGCTTGCTAACAATGTTTTCAACTGATTCTTTGCGTTCTTGTAGTTGTTGTAAGTATCTAGTAGAATTGACATTGTTATGGAAACAGGTTTCTTCCTCAGCTTCACCCTCCCAAAACTATACTCATGTTATGCTAACCAGATTAACCAAAAAGGTAAATTCTCTATTATCAGATCTTTTGTTGCCCTTTGATGAATAGAACGAAGTAAATGGAAAAGCTATTTACATTTGTGTAGTTGAAAATGCACAAAAGAGAATAGTTGAAGCGTGGGGAATATGCACACACAAGAAGTTCGTGGCAGGCTCTATGATCACTGCCTTCTGGAACCTGACTAGTCTCAAGATCCGTTTCTTCACAGGTTAAAAAACTTTACCAGTTGTTGATCTGAGATTGGTGACAGAAACTGATATTCTCTAGATATGGCGCTTTTTGCAGTGTTCATCATAGTGGTAGTCATCAGATACAAAAGGCAGAATGTACAGTTAGATTCCGAAGAAGATCATGAGGAGAAGCAACAAGAAGAACAAACTCACACGGAGCAACCGGAGGAGAAGTCAGCATCGCCGCCACCGTCTCCACCTCAGCCAATAGAAGAAGAGCAAGCATTAGTAGTGGTGGCTGCAGAAACCGAAGCACCACCAAAGTAGCTTTGAAAGTCTCTTATTGAAACTTGCTTTAACATTGAATGTATTGAATAAAAAATAGTTGTTTGTTTAGTAGTGTTCCCAAAAAAAAAAAATTGTTTGTTCATTAAAGAACTTGATAATTAAAATATCAAATCAGAACCTTACACGTGTCAAGCTCACGATAACGCAAAAGCAGAGGATTAGAAACTCTCTCTCGTCCGTCTTCTCGGGAGAGAGCGAAGAAAGAAGCATCATATCATCGTCTCTCTCACTCTTTATAAAACCCTAGATTCTTCACCCATTAGGGTTAGTGAATTTTACTGAGCGATGGCGACTACAGGAACTGCGACGGCGAAGAGAAAACCTGTGTTTGTGAAAGTAGAACAGCTGAAGCCTGGGACGACCGGTCACACGTTGACTGTTAAGGTCGTTGATTCCAATCCTGTGGCTCCGACAACCCGGAAGGCTCGTCCGGGGAGCTCTATGAGTCGTCCGTCTCAGCCCAGTCGAATCGCTGAGTGTCTCATCGGAGATGAGACTGGGTGTATTCTCTTCACTGCTCGTAACGAACAAGGTTACTTACTCACACTTGTCTTTTGAGCTTTTAGGATGTTGAAATGGTCTTGTGATATTGAAAAAGGCTGATCCTTTAATTAAGTTTAACTTTATAATATTTTTGCAAAAAAAAAAAAACTACATCTTGTCTGAAAAGGGAACAGATTTGCTCAAGACTAGTGTTTTGTCTTAACCGTAGTGATGTGTTTGCGCTAGTTAATAACACTTGTCTTGTGCTTTTTGGGATGTTGAAATGTTTTAGTGATATTGAAAAAAAGGCTGATCCTTTGACGAAGCCTTGTGAGTTTAGCTTGTAATATTTTTTTTGCAATAAAGTTATCATCTTTGTCTGAAAAGCGAACAGATTTACTTTGAAATTTTGCTTAAGATTAGTGTTTTGTCTTCACCGTAGTGGATGCCTTTCTTCAAATTAATGCTTTTGATGTTTGATCATTGGTGAGATATTACAAAAAAGCTATCGTCTTTGTCTGAAAATGGGAATGGTTTTCTGTGAAATTCTGAACAAGACTTGGGTGTTTTGTCTTTGTGCAGTTTTGTGGCTTTGATGTTTGTGTAATACAATACCATCTTATCGGAGCTGTAAAATGTAATCATCTTGGTTCAGTGTTTGGTGTTACGTGATTGACATTATTCCTGAACTCTCATAGATCTTTCGTGTAGATAAGTTAGTATTGTTCAAGTTTGTGGAATCCATGTGGCTTACTGATTGGATTGTTTCATTTTTTGTTGTGTTTAGTTGATATTATGAAGCCGGGAGAAACGGTGATACTGCGCAATTCGAGGATAGACATGTTCAAGGGTACGATGAGGCTAGGGGTTGATAAATGGGGACGCATTGAAGCCACTGAGCCTGCATCTTTCACTGTCAAGGAGGATAACAATCTGTCTCTTGTTGAGTACGAACTGATTAACGTTAATGATCAGTGATCTTCTTTTAGTGTTTGTTTGGGAAGTTAGAGGGTTATGATTCTTCTTCTACTGTGAAGGTCTTTGATTAAGATGATGCATGACTTGTCCACAGATGCTTGCTTGTAGGAGTGTTTTCCTTTTTTTTTTACCCTAAACTTCAAGATCTCGTTTTATCTTTCTTAGTGTTCATTTTCTTAACTCTGACATACACTCGTTGGCTACTACCAAATCTCATGTGTTATCTTATCCATCTACTGGAAGTAGCATCATCGTCTTACAGTATATCTTTTATTTCTAGATATATTTCAACTTTGAAGAACAGTTTTATGAGATCCAAAAAGAATAATCCACTAACATGATATTAGTGAATAGACAAATCCCAAAATTAGCATAACTTATATAGTAAAGAGAAGCTTACAACAGAGATACAGGTTTCATTTTTCTACAATACCAACACAATCTCTCATGTTTGAACAACACTAGTATCCCATCACAAACCCCACAAAAACTAAATTCATTACACTTCTTTGATGATCCTCCTTTTGCGTAGAGGTTTGGTGATAAGTGATAACTGTTCCTGTAGGACTGTGTGCTTTCCTTCGGATATCTTTCGTTCTCTTCGCATCGTTCATGGCTCGGCAAGTGCCTGTCTCTGTATTTCACAATATCCACAATGTTTAATGTTTAAATCTTTTGACAACTCCAAACTTGGAAACATGGGGTAAAAAAACACAGATAGTTTTTTTTTCCTGGTAGTTGTAGGAGATGGATTACATCCCTCCACAAGGCCCATCATATAACAGGCCCTAGCCCGACAAGGTCGATCGAGCTTAGTCGGCTTAGCGGCTAGAAACGTCAGCTCGACCCTAGAGTATTTTAAGCCGGTCAGCTGAGCCGATCAGCTATACTCGGCTCGGACGAAATAGTATCGAGGCCCACATACTCGGCCTTTGGGCGACAAGGCCCAAAGGATAGGCGCGATTAGGGCATCACGCGCGAGGGTACTATAAGAGAGGAGGAGGAGGCAACGAGAGCAGGGACTTTTGGACAAATCACACACTAAGCGGCTAGATTTAGGGTTTCCTAATCATCTCTTTGATCTTGTCGTTTAAACCTCTGATCTTGTCTCCTTACCTTTGATCAGTCTTGTAACTCATTGTTTTGATTCTAATAAAAACGTCTTTAGTCACCCCATTTTCTAAGTTCTTCGTTCTAATCAACCGAATCCTGTACAAACAATTGGCGCCCACCGTGGGGCTGACTAAAGCAACGTTCTAGATCTACATGGCTCAAGACGACGCCGCCTTCGGCGCCCCAGGCGAGGAACCGACGCCTACGCCTGCGGCCGCGCCGCCCATCACCTCAGAATTCATGAGCTCCGTCATGGCTCGACTCGCCCGCCAAGACGAAGTCCAAAAGACAACCAACGACCAACTCGCTGCTTTGGTCGCGGCGCTCACAGCCCCTGAGGGACAAACTAGCCGTCCCCAGCTAACACGCCGCCGCCTCTTCAACACAAATCCTACGGCAGCCGGAGTCGACCATATCTCTGACGACTCGGAGCCTAACGAAGCCTTTCTCGCAGACGCTCCCCTAGCAGGCTCAGATCTCACGACAATACGCGAGCTCGCCGAGCTCAAACTCAGCCTTCAACAAATGGGAGAGAAGATCCACCATGTAACCAGCGCAGCTCCGCAAATAGAGAGCGTACTCGCCGCAACCTCGCGCACTCCTTTTACTCGCGCGCTAACTAGCGTCCAACTCGGAAAGATAGAAAAGCTGCGCCTACCTGAGTACAAGCCCGGCGGAGACCCGGTAGAACATATGACCGCTTTTAACATCGCGATGGCGCGAGCTCGTCTCCCCGATGACGAAAAGGACGCAGGTTACTGCCAGCTGTTCGTCGAGACTCTTCACGAGCAAGCCCTGACTTGGTTCTCCCAGTTGGAGGAGAACTCAATCGGATGTTTTCGCGACCTATCAGCAGCTTTTCTCAAGACATACATCATGTTCACAAAGCGCAGCGCCACTGCGTCCAGCCTATGGAACCTCAATCAGAAAAAGGATCAGAGCTTGCGCGACTACATGGAGAAATTCAAAGCCGTAGTGTCAAAAATTGAGATCCCAGACGGAATCGCTATCGATGCATTGCGCAACACCCTGTGGGTCCACTCCAAGTTCCGAGAAGACCTGTACCAGAATCCAACCAAGTCGCTCCAAGACGCTATCGCACGCTCCGATAACTTCATCCGAATGGAGGAGGACACCAACGCAATCCTCAGCAAGATGAGCGCACCCAAGGCTCCAGCGGCTAAGAACGCAAATGCGCGACAAGAACCGCGCCAGCACGCTCCAAACGACAAAAACGGTCCCAAGGATGGTTACATGTATGTCGTGAACGAGAATAACACACCAATCTCCACTCTCGTAGTTCGCGGGGAGGGGTGGAACAAGTGGGTAAGAGAACTCGAGTCATCCGACAAAAAAGTCGATTCTGTTTGCGCCACCCAACCCGCAGCTGGAGTCGGATCAGCAGCAGGACCTTCCCGGACCGTCGACCTCACCAAGCATTGCAAGTATCACGACGTTAAAGGACACGATACCTCAGAATGCAAATCCCTCTACGCGCATTACCTCTCGTCCCTTGCAAGCGGCGAGTTTAAGTTTGAGCCATTGAAAGCCAAACCAAAGAACGGTAAGAGCTGGAGCAAGAACAAAGAACGAAGAGCCCAGCGCAAAGCCACTGGCAGAGGTCGACAAAACGATACTCCGCAACGAGACGACGAGGAAGAAACCCCACGGGATAACAGCGGGGGAGACTCCTCAGCCGACGAAGAGCATCCGGCTAACCGCAGGCGCATTGAGGTTATACTCTCTCAGCAGTCCTTGTCGTCCGACGAAGACAACGACGATTCGCCTGTACCCGGAGACCTGAGAGACAGCCTTAAACGGCGCCTCGCGCCGGAAAACGTAAGCGATACCACACGCAGAGATCTCCGGACGACGCTCGATGCACGGAAGTCTCGGCGCATCTCGACAAACGATGGCAACAATAACGAAGGGCCAATTGGCGACCTCCGAGACAAACTCAATGCCGGAGTAAGCGATCTCCGCGTGAAGCTTAACAAGTCAAAACCCACAGACTTACGACGACAGTTGGAGCGAGCTAAAGGTCAACCTCAACTCCCACCTCCTGATACTAGCGTACCAAAAGACCTCCGCGCCTTACTGAACTCCAAGCGAGTACAAACGGGGCAGTCTTTGAACGTCATCATGGGGGGTTCCCCTAGCGGCGACTCAGTCCGTTCCGTGAAAGATTATCGCCGACAAGTCGCGACGTCTCAGAAGTGGCCGAGTAAACCGTCAAGTCATCCTCCAATAACCTTCTCATCAGATGACGCTGAAGGTGTTCACGCGCCCCATAATGATCCCCTCCTCGTCGTCCTTGGAATTGGAGAGTATGATGTCACCAAGATCCTTATTGACACCGGGAGTTCCGTTGACCTCATCTTCCGAGGAACTCTGCAGAAGATGGGAGTCGACCTCGACGATATAAAAGCATCCTCCAGAACGCTAACAGGATTCAACGGGTCATCCGAAACCATATTGGGAACGATCCGTCTCCCGGTGCGCGCATGCGGCGTTACTCGAACGGTCAAATTCGCCGTCGTTAGCACAAAAGCTCCGTATCACGCTATACTCGGTACTCCTTGGTTACACTCTATGCAAGCTGTCCCTTCCACCTACCATCAATGCGTCAAGTTTCCGGGCACGGACGGGAAGATAAAAACATTGCGTGGGGACCAAAAGGCCGCTAGGGATCTCCTAGTCGCCACGGTCAAACTCCAACGAGCGTCGCTACCCGTGAACTCAGTGTCCCCTCCAACCCCAAAAGTCCACTCTCAGGAAAGCGAAGTCCTCGAGTTACCCGTCGACGACGTCGACCAGAGTCGAACCGTCAGAGTTGGAGCATACCTCTCCGATGAGATGCAGCAGTCAATCCTGGATTTCCTCAGACAGAACGTGTCCACGTTCGCCTGGTCTATGACAGACATGAAAGGCATCGACCCGAGTATAACCACTCACGAACTAAACGTCGACCCAACGTTCAAGCCTATCCGACAGAAGAGACGACAAGCTCTACGAGGATTTTTGGTGGGTACATCCAGAGCAAAGCTGTGTCGTTGGTTGAAAAAAGCTTCGACGTTTGACCCGTAATCGTCAGTCTCTCCCGCTTCGTAGAACAAACCCGTGTGTTTGTGAAGAAACAAGACGACATTGTTGATATTTGTTTTTGTTTTTTTTTTTTTTTGTTTCTCTCAAGTTTGATAGATTTCAAGATAGTTCTCCTTGATCCCCCTCCTTCTAGCGCCAATTGTTTGATCCAAAAATGGTGTTTATCTTTGTGATGTTTGTTGGAATCAATCAAATAAAGAATCTAAAGATAAAAGCTTAGATTCTTGAGGTTTAGGAGAAATCTTAAAAGAATCAAATGAGAAATGAACATCAAAAGAGTTTATTGATTTAAGATTGTATTACATGTAGGATTACAAGTGTAAAGAAATCTAATAATCCATAAACCCTTTGTAAGAAGTGTTCTAAAGAAGAAGAGATCCCCCTCTCATAAGGAAATAGTTCCTTATTTATAGAAGAGAGATATAGGGTTTCATAACAAAGTGGGCCTAGTTCATTGTCTTAATGGGCCTTGAGGGAGGATGTAAATCCACCCCCAACAGTAAGTCCCCCCAAGTTCGTTGAGAGAGATGGAATCGATCTCTGCGAAGTTTACGAATAGGGTTTATTAGACAATGAACTAGACACACTCATGCCTATGACGGTTTTGGCGAGTTTATTTTGAACTTGTGCCTAGTAAAAAGCGAGTTTGCTTTAAACTCGTGCTTAGCGAAAGACGAGTTTACTTGACTCATGCTAAGACTAAGGCGAGTTTACTGAGAACTCGTGCCTAGTGGAAGGAGAGCTTCTATAAACTCATGCCTAGCCAAAGATGAGTTTTTGTAAACTCGTGTCTAACAATAAGCGAGTCGACCGCAAACTCGTGCTTGATAAAAAGCAAGTTCAATTTAAACTCGTGCCTAAAATACACGTTTACCGAACTATTGCCGACCCGAAGTCTCGTGTTGAGATCGTGTGTGCCGAGCAAGTTGTTGGCTTGTGTGTTCGTCAGGCTATAATGATGTTGAGAAAGCGTGCTGGTTTGTGTCGCTTGTGCCGCTTCCGACAAGCTCGTAGGTGAGGGCCGTCCGTCAAAGCATGAGGACATGATGTGACAACCGCATGTTGATCCTCTTTTCCTTTTGGCTCAACGATCTCTGGTTCAGGAAAACCATGATCATGATTAGGTCAATAGAAACCATAGGAGATAACCAACTTTTGCATAATTAATAAGCTAGCGATCAGACTCGATTTTACTTAATGCTAGTGAGTTGTGCATGATGATATAATAATTGTCAACTTATAAATATCATAGACTACCAACAGCAAAGCAATAACACAAAGTCATCTCATAAAAATTATATGAAAGTGAGTTGTTTAATAATTTAAACCAAAGCCACGATGTCAACTGTAACACTTATTTAAAAGTGACTAAAGCATGTGATGGTTTAATAAAAAAAACTTATCTTTGTAGGGCTGAGATAGGCTCATGTCTCATGTCGTTATTCCTCTTGATTTGGGTTTGTCATATGTCTTGTGCCGAGCTCGTTGCATGTTGGGCAAGTTGTTGGTGTGGAATCTTGAGGAGTAGGCAACAAGCTTCCGTTGATGGAGCTTAAAGACGTCATGGTGGTGAAGCGCAAGAAGCCGGTGCAGAGATGAAGTCACTACTGCCAAGGTCGTTACGTGATTGCTGTGTAGATATCCTCGTCAAGAAGTGTTACAGCATCACGTGAATAAGTGTTCAGAAAGTAGACTCAAGTGAACCAAGATCTTCAAACCGCTGAGGACGGTACGAGCTTTCATTGAAGAAGCTGTTGAAGACGTCATAGTGGGCCTCTGCTTCCAGTTCCGCAAAGCTTCTAGTAGCTGCGGTGTCACGAATCAAGAACAGAGCTGAACTCATCTCTCAGCTGCCGTTGATGGAGCTTGGAGATGTTACCAGCTTCTACTGATGAAACGAGAATTAGAATTCTTGAGGAGCTTAAGCCTGTTGCGGCATTCTCGTCGGAACAAGTGATGGAGCTTTAAGCCCGCAAGAAGCTTCCCGTTGATGGAGCTTTGAAGACGCTACGGTGGTGAAGCGTTAGAGGCCGGTGCAGAGACCAAATCACTACTCCACACCATTGGCTTCGTCAATGGCTTTATTTCTCCCTGTTATGTTGTTTCATGAGCAAAGCCATGTCTCAAAGAGCACTGTCCGCTCTTTCTCTCGCTTTAACCGCTTTCGAGAACAACTCTATAGCTGCTTTTGCGTCCTTCTCCACAAGCTGAACGTGTTTGGCTCAGACGCAAGGACTGTCGCCGTGAGGGAAACCCAACAGAGTGCCGAGGTGCGATGCTTCCCGTCACGACCGTGTCCGGCGCTGAAGTGACTGTGCTTCCTCTTGTTCTGCTTCGAAGAAATTGATGGAGCTTGAAGTCAGAAACAAGCTTCTAGCGATGGAACTGCATAAAACGCCATGCTCGGAGAAACTTAACAAGCCTCAACTTGTCGAGAACGAGGTGTCGAGTAATGAGTAACGACATGTCGAGAACATGAGACTCGGCCATGAACTTGGTCTCAGGTTGACGTCGTTGCAGCGGGAGGCTCTGATCTGATTTCTCCATATCGCATCCGGTGAATTTCCTAGCAATCCGTCGAACAGAACGTGTGCAGATCAGGACATAACAACTCTCGCGGCGTCTCTCTCTCTGAGACCTCTTGATGAGCACAAGATGGTTGTGGTGAAGAAGAACAGAGCTCGAGATTGACAGAGAGAGGCAGAGCTTGTTACTTGACGAGTAATGGAACTTGAAGTCGACAGTCATCTCTTTCCCGGAAGCTTATTCACTTTCGGAAAGCAAGTCATGGCGCGAAGAAGCTTGTGACGAGATAAAGTTTTTAGCTTTCCAGAGATCAAGTCTTGACAGCTTCGTTGAGATGGCGGTGATGAGTCGCAGGAACCAGTGGTTTGTGAGCTTGGACGCTTCTCAACTGAACTGATGCTTTGTCTGAACGGAAAGCTCAAGCTCGATGCTCTCCACCGACGAGCTCTTCTTGGACATGAAGCTCGTGCCTTTGAAGTTCTGATCTGGAGATGAGGAGCTCTGGACGGGACTTTTGAGCAGAAGCGGGCGAGCTGCCGTCAACTTCACCGGTGGATCGAGACGGAAACTTCACCGGCGGATCGAGACGACAAGCTCTACGAGGATTTTTGGTGGGTACATCCAGAGCAAAGCTGTGTCGTTGGTTGAAAAAAGCTTCGACGTTTGACCCGTAATCGTCAGTCTCTCCCGCTTCGTAGAACAAACCCGTGTGTTTGTGAAGAAACAAAGGCCTAAATGGGCTTCAAAGGCCGCCTAAATGCCCAAAAACCTACTCGCGACGGTTCGGTTTCTCGCCCAAACCGGCTTTCAATCAAGAAACCGGACCAAAATTAATCTCCGGTTCTGGCCCGAACCAACTCAACAGAGTTAACCATCCAAAGACCGCTTGGGCTCTTCATTCGAGGAGTTTACCTCCCGAGTAAAGCATAACGCATCGTGAGAAGACACAACACGGAGCGACCAGATGCGGTACGCGACTAAAACCACACACCGATAAAACGAGCCATCGTCAACATTAGGTCCTATTATATGAACGAACCCGACCCACAAATTCACTGAGACCGACAAGCCGCTCACAAGTGAACTGGGGGGGGACTTATTGTAGGAGATGGATTACATCCCTCCACAAGGCCCATCATATAACAGGCCCTAGCCCGACAAGGTCGATCGAGCTTAGTCGGCTTAGCGGCTAGAAACGTCAGCTCGACCCTAGAGTATTTTAAGCCGGTCAGCTGAGCCGATCAGCTATACTCGGCTCGGACGAAATAGTATCGAGGCCCACATACTCGGCCTTTGGGCGACAAGGCCCAAAGGATAGGCGCGATTAGGGCATCACGCGCGAGGGTACTATAAGAGAGGAGGAGGAGGCAACGAGAGCAGGGACTTTTGGACAAATCACACACTAAGCGGCTAGATTTAGGGTTTCCTAATCATCTCTTTGATCTTGTCGTTTAAACCTCTGATCTTGTCTCCTTACCTTTGATCAGTCTTGTAACTCATTGTTTTGATTCTAATAAAAACGTCTTTAGTCACCCCATTTTCTAAGTTCTTCGTTCTAATCAACCGAATCCTGTACAAACAGTAGTGTAAGGGTAAACCTTATGAAGATGCTTGTAGCGATTAAACCGGACAGATATTACAGAGTCAGTTCCCCCACTGAAAACTCTGGACTAGCTGAGACCTCCTAATGACAAAACGATAAAACCATATACTGTACACTGTTATTATATTAAAGAAACAAAAACATTAGAGACTTTTTTACAACTAGCACTAATCAACTGTGCGCCTAATTTGTTCAGAATACATTTACCAAAAAAGGTAGAGAACATAGTAGAATCAATACAGGAACTACCAAACCGAACTTGAGAAGATATTAACCTCGTATCAATATCCCAAAGGCAAATATATATAATGCAGAAGAAGAAACATATAATAAATAATTCAGTTACAAAGGATATAAGTTTACATAGATTACTGGCATTGGCAGTTCATTATCTACAGTATATGGTTCCTTTTCATCATAACATCAAAGTCTGCATCGAAACTAAAAACATGGATAAAACAAGAGTTGGAGAATACTTACCTCCATCCATTAGAGCATCCCCATTAGGGGTTCACTCTCCAATCTCTCACATTTTCCAAAAAAAATATATATTATAATATTTATGAAACATGAACCTGTCTAGCATAAGTGTTTTATTGTAAACCTGTTTCATCACTGTTTCGCGAACCCCACAAGTCTGCGATTGGTTTACTTAATGGGATAATTCTTGTCATGAGATCTATAGTTTGAGACCTCACGATGTGTGGGTGAGAGAGAGAGAGAGTGAGTTTTTAAGGAGGAGCTGAAGTTTGGGACATGAGATGGGCCGACAAATAATATGTTTTGTTTTCTGATCTTTGGACGGTCTGATATAAGGTTTACTTAATGGGATAATTCTTGTCATGAGATCTATAGGAATTTGAAATTAACTAATTGTTTACTGCACAAACTAAATCATTCTGTGAATTTTCTTTATTTTAAAATAAATAATGGATATATTATAGTCCAATATGATATGTTTTGATTTTCCGGGAAGAGATCCAAAATTTTGTGGGTTATACAAAAATAAAATAAAAAATACGCATGAACTTTGAAAAAAACTTTGCGTCGTCGGACTTTTACTAGTTTGGTAGCACGAGCATGCACTATGACAAGTCAAGTTCTCATGTTTTGAATGCATCCAGCTTTCTTTAAAATCAACAGTCTTAGATGTACACATGTTAGAAAAAAAACTGTTGAATTATATGAATAGATATGCTTGTGTGACTATAAGCTAGTTATCATTTTCAAACTATTAAATTATTACATGCAAACCACACGAGATTCCCAAGTATTTAAACATGCAAACTTGCCTACCAAACACTTATTTGTTTATTAATCATCCAAATTCTCACTAAATAAACGTATACCTAATAACACAGTATGCATGCGTAATTTTTATATTACGCATCAATGGTTCAGCCTACTTACATCTGTAATGTGTTATTAATTCAATGTTTTCCCTCAACCAAAAAAAAAATGTTTTCCCTCAACCTAAACTGGTAAGAGAGTTATTTAGGTGAAACTGTGAATTGGTCCTCTTGCGGTACTTCAATTAGTCAAACCGTGACTTACGCGTTTGATTTCAAAACACAGACTTTTCAGAACAAAAGCAAGCATGTGTTTTCTTTTGTGATATAAATGTTCAAAATCATCGGCACCATAATATTTCGTTGGTTTGTAATTTATTTTAATATATAAAGGTAAATTTGTAAATATATAATTTAATAGGTTATAGTATAAAATAATCATTGCAAGGTAAAATTATGCTGTGATTCTGTCTCATTAGAAAATAAACTAAAATTTGATAAAAACCATACGAATATGAATGATGATAATATATTTTGAAAATTGCATTTTAGAGCTGAAAACTAGATGTATACAATTATAACCGCGTAAAAGGAACTCCATGTTTTAGCACAACAATGATACCAATGTTATGGGGTATCAATGTAATTTACACATGGTACTGTTATTAAGCGACCCGTTCAAATCATACTACTTGGTCAACACGTCAAACGCGATATGGCGCCGGTAAAATCCGACCTAAGTGTTGAACTCTTGTATCTTCATGACCTCTTCCTCGTAACTAAAGTATATATATATATATACACATACTTCCTCTCATTTAACAACATAAACATAACTTCTTAACCAAACAAACAAAAAGAAAAGCTTTTCTCCCTGAGAAACAATAGTTTATTACCTGACTACTTCGAAGCTCCTTTTTTTTTGTCGGTACAACGTAAAGAAGAGAAAGCAAAAATCAAATGAGGAGAGTAAGCTGGTCTACTGTTTTGATCGTGGTGATGATGGTGTCGTTGTTTGTAGTAGAACACGTGGTGCTTCCCGCAGAGGCGGGGAGGGTTCTAACGGAGAAGTTGGGAGACGGAAGTGCGACGGTGATAAGGGTGGAGAGGATGAAGTCAACGGTGGATTACTGGTTTCAGCGTTTGGCTTCGGGTCCGAGTCCAAGTGGTCGCGGCCATTAAATTAGTTTTTTTCTCTAGCTGGAGGTGATCCATTAGCGTCGATATGACATATGATTACCAAAAACAAAACCGTCAAAAACTGTATCACATTCATTTATTTATTTTTTTCATTTTTTCATCCCGTAGAGAAAATTAATAAATATAGTGGCAAAAACTAAACCATCACTATACATGTACATAACTTTACTGTTGTTGGTTGTTAATTCAATAAGAACTTTTGTAATCCCTTTTATGAGAGAATTGTTTGCGGTAGTTGAAACAAAGATATACACACCAACAAAAACAACAACAAAATATGATGTAAACGAGTGAGTCGTGCACGCCACATATGTTTGTGTAGCCTGCCAGGTCATCTCCCTAACATATTATATTACATAGTTTTTGCCAAATCATGCATGAAGACAACAACAAGTATTAACATACGTAACAAATTAAAGTTGGAGTGCGAACGATGCATGAAATTTAGGAGGAGAGCGAATTGAATTGATTTGGAGGAAGTACAAAAATAACATAATTTTAAAAAGATTGTCCAACTTTAGAATTAAGCGGTCTAACAAAAGGAAAGTGTTAACTAAGGCAAGTTCCTGGGAATATCGAAGTGCTAAGAAAAATAACTTATTGTGCACATAAAACCATATAGAAAGTATTATCCAAATGCTGGGCACTTTGAGTTTTGGATTCACTCCTCTCTGTAGTCTGGATTCTCTTTCAATATGATGAAACCTTCTAGTATGGGAGACAATGGAATGTACCTGTGACCCCATAACAAAAACAACCGGAGTTTTTAGAATCCAAAGTGTATAACAAAGTTTCATTTCTAGTAGGAAAATGGTTTTGAGGAATCAACGTACTTGTCTGTTGCGAGTTCGGCTCTCTCCCCAGCAGCAAGGAGAACAGGTGTGGAGTGTGTTTGGAACCCAGTGATTGTCTTTGGTCGACCTGCCTGTCCAACAACGTCAACCGCTTGTCCCACCCGCACTGGTACCGAGATGGGTTTCAGGTTCTCATCCACCGTCAGCATCATTCTTGGCTACACACTCAAACCGTATTGTGTTACTAGATAATACATTCGCTTACATCCATTTAACAAAAGAAAATACTCAGATAGAACATTGCACTCACCTGCATCGCCAAAACGATGAAGTAGAGAACATAATGGTATTTCCCCAGTATGATGGATTTCATGTCAAGGCATGCATGCAACAATGTCACTATACCAGCAAGCGCGGTTCTGGGTTCAAAGAAACACAACATACATGATTAGGATTCAAAGGGTGGAGCTTTGAAAGCTACGTATTCACAAAATACATGTTAAAACTTACGGGGATAGCAAGAGCCGTTCCGAGTGGAAGGGACTGAGAGTTAAGAGACCTTTTCCCATATGCACAAATCCTTGAGCAATACGCACCTGCATTGCAACCTTACACAATGAGAACTAGCCTAATCAGTAGAACCTGTGTTTATTGCACAAAACCAAAAAAAACATAGAAAGTTAACACATTACACAGAAGAGAAGGCTGGCATCCTTGTAATAATAGCTGGATAGATTTCTAAGCATGCCAGCAATCCTTGCATTGTTGGTCCCAGCGCCAATCAAACCAAGGGAAATTATCGCTGCCTGTAGAAGTGTCAGATGAAACATCAGTCCAACGGTGCAAATCAAAGTTCAGTGAAAATAACTACTACGCCTCAATTAACAATTCACCATTGCAACTTCTGAATCTGTGTCATGGCTAAGCCGGCTCAAGGTGTCCATAACATTCACCTGGAATTATGGATAAGATTAGAGAGTAACAACAGTGTTCTTAAGCGGAAACGTAAAACCAGATTTAATAAAGAAAGAAGTATATTCACCTTTGGGTTTGATATACATAGGAGACCAAGGGCCAAAGGCACTGCACGCCGAATGTTTTGTTCTCCATACTGTAGCACGCGCTCCAGAGAACGGATCGCCATATCAAGACCCAATTCTTCAGACATAGCAACCATCGCTATTCCAAGAACAGCTGGGCCCTGGTGGATATCACCTTTCTCCAGATGCTCTCCACACTGAGCCAGAAGGTCTTGGACCTGAACAATGAACTGTCAGCAACTAAAGTACAAAGCAACAAACTACACCAGAACACTTGGTAAGATACCTTAAGGACATTCCCGGTTCCAGCATACGCACAGGAAAGAAGTGTCATATCACAATACTTTCTGATTTTCTCATTGAATGTCTTTGAAACCTCCGCGGTAGCCTCCACACTTTCCTGCTCGATATTGGAACAAGTTGACACTGATAAGCGAGGGAAATAACCATCGGGTAAACAAACAAGAAACTAATCCAGTAAAACTCGTTTTCTACCTGTTTGCCAAGGTACAAAAGTCCAAGACCAAGAGGCAAGAAACGAGTAAGGGCATCACCAAGTTGTGCCTCACTCCGATCCATCAAAGCAAATATAATAGATTGGGCAACCTCTTCGTTACACGAACCAACATAAATCATCCCCAAACTAAGTGCAGCAAAAGCAATCACATCGAGAGGTGCTTTAGCGTCATTCAGTATTGGAGACAAGCTGCTTCTTAACTGTCCAAACAGTGAGCATGTTATTGTCTCGTCAACAGAACATTTAACCTAACACTGAAGGTAATTAGATAGGAGATCTTTACCTGATCATTTTGGGAACCGGCATATGCAATCCCGAGACCCATAATAGCACCAATTCGGACAGATGAATCCTCGTTATCAATATATTCTCCAAGAAGGGCCAATGCCTGAGAAAGAAAGGTGAGTTAGAAGTGTGTATGGCAATACAATGAGCACATAGGTTCCAATAAAATCATAAAGGAAATCAACTCACAGGATCACAATCACTCTTAATGCCACAATTATTAATCCCAACACCTAGCAGAGCTCCAGCAAGGACGGGATTATCAGTGCTATGAAAATATTTGTCAAGTTGGGTAAGTCCGGCGTCCACATCCCACAGTAGAATCATACCCTAGCATGGGAAACAACGAGGTTCTGTTACAATTTCCACTTCCAAGATATGAACACAGCGTCAATCTATCACGTAAGTAGAGGTATACCAGGCTAGCAGCTGCACTGGTCTTGCCATGTTCTTTATTTTTGAAGAGCCAGTTTCCGGCAGTTCCACTAGCTGCGTCTGATGGTACTGTCATTAGTTTGTCCTGCATTAAGTAAAATTTTATCAAAAGGGTTGCCGAGCTTACGAGTTTCTTCTCGTTTGTCCCTGCAATAAGAATCTGTAATCATACCTGACCGAAACCAGCATTTACAAATGCATTCACAAACGTAGCAGCTAGATTTTGTCTAGCAGAATCCACACTTGGGCCAGAGCTAGCCCTGCCATCAAGCAAGTGAGCCTGCAAAATTTTCATTGAACAGTTAAGAGACACTGACAAAAACAGATCCTGTAACCAAATAAGCCAGTAACAGGCGCATACTGATATACCTTGTAGATGTCTTCAGGCGTCTTGGCCTCCATGACCTCAATATCCCTTGCAAGCGTCAGATATCCTTCACTTAACTTAGTGTTGTTAACAATATCCTGCAGCATGTCTCTGTCATCCTTATCTGCAACCATCTCAGAGTCGAGCTCAACGGTGATGCCCTGCATGGGGGAGTAAACAAGAGAAAAGAGACGTAAGTACTAAATCTCTATAGTAATGTTAATCATTAAGCACTTACATGGCGTGAAATCATGTAGCAGAACTGTTTCTTTCTTAGCAGATCAGTGCATGAGGTAAATACTTGCTTCACATACTGCAATACGGAAAATATATATCATGTGAGAAAAATACATTACGTAGAGGAAAGCTTTTTACAGTTGTCCCAATGGTGCAGAGAGAGGATATTAAGTTCTGTAGGAAGATTAGAGCTCAGACCTGCATGTTATCAAGAAATAGTGCAACTTGCAGAGCGTTTGGATATTCCTCAAACTTCATGTAGATCATGTAAGCAATATCTAAAACCAGCATGTCATCCGGTCCTGGAAGGAATCTGAAAAACAAAAACATACACCAAGCAAAGCTCATGAGAGTTGGTCTCATAAGAAAATTACAGAATGAGTTATCAAACTTGTGAAACACCATAAGATGCTCATATTTAATTACTTTGCTGAACTCGTGAGATAGTTGCATGTCCTCCTGAAATTTGTGCGGTCTACATGCGCAAGTAAGAGATCAAGATCCTCAACATCCATTAAAAGGTCAACAGCTTCGGTTTCTGCATTGTGCTGCAACGAACAAAAAAGAAATCCTTCAGAGGTAGCCAAAAAAAAATGGTGCAAGTCTCAAGCTTATAAATGGAAAGTTCGTTATTTTAGATATACAAATGGAACCCTTTTATATTACAAGGGGCCAACGAATCAAGAAAAGTAAGCATGACAAGGATCTAACCTTCATGTGAAATGCAACAATTTGCTTCACAAGATCCATTAAGTCCTCAACGGAGGCCTCCTCACTCTGGTAGAACAAAAAAAAGGAGAAAACATATAACCATATTTAAGAAAGAAAAAAAAACTAAAAAAAAAGAAAGAAAGCACAATGTCATTATACGGATTACCGAACCAGCAGAGAAAACCCAAACATAAACCATACTGGCCTTGTTACAATAAGCGTAAAACTCCTCAAGCAACAAAATATTCCTAAAGACCAATTTGTTTACTAACCTGACGCATTGTATACTCTTCTGCAATCTCGCCGGCCAAATTCCTTACATACTCGTGACCCCACGATCCGATGTCACCTCCTGATCCAGTTAACCTATATCCTAAGCTTTCCTGAAAGAGTAGTAATGTAGAACAAAGGACCATCAACATATAACTCCGTAAAATTCTACCAACCACCACAAAAGACAAATCCAATCACGTATCTCGTAAGAGGAAAACACAGAAAACAAAAACGAATCCAGTGATGTGAATGTGAGGTGAACAACAAGAACATATGTTAGTACTAAGAAATTCCTACTAGAATAGCAAGAAAGCATACCCTTTCACCCTCAGCAGACATGGTCAGGGCCAGAACCGACAGTATATCAGCCAACAATTTCTGCGAATAATGAAATTGGATCTTTAATCCATACAAAGTAAAATAGCAAAGAGGTGGTAATTTCATAAACTGTCAGACGACGTACCTTGAGATCGGACCCCGCCATATTTTTATGTAACTCCTTAAGAGTTCCATAATGAGGACGGAGAAACTTGAGGGGTTTGGGAACTGAAGTCATGGAGCTTGTTGAGGCACGAATTTCCTGCCTAGATTACAAAAAAGGATGATAAAAAAAAACATGAACACAGAGTACTGAAAGCAGCACAAGTATCATCATAAGACTAGAAAACGAGCTCCAACGAAGATTATCCTTTAACAATATCCAGCTAATCAACTTGTGGAAGAGTGAAGAGATAGAAGAATTACCTCATGCTTTCAAGAGCGGCCTTCTGCAACTCAGGATTGGGGTCCTGAACCCTCTCAACATAAAGCTCCAGATTCTGCTTTAGTTCCAAGTCCTCTTCAGACTACAATCACATCAGATGAAAACTGAGTCATCTAGTAATCAAACTAGCCATAGTACAAAACCAATAATCATCTAAACCCCTAACTTTCCGAAAAGCAGCTACATTATTGCAAAATCTACAGCCTAATCGTGAAACTTCATCCTAATCTCCACGGATACTAAACAACTCTAAATCCAAGCAAAAATTTCAACAGAGAATGCGAAATCGAACTTACGAGATCATCCTCCTTCTTATCATCCTTCTTCTTAGGATCCTTAGAAGCAACCTTCGTCGTAGCTTCATCCCGCTTCGCACCACCACCAACGTTGTTCGGATCCGGAACTGGAGCCATCTCAAATCGAACTAACACCCGATCAAGCTGAAGAATCGGAAACAATCGAGCAAAAACCCTAACTCTGGAAAGTGCTCGCTTGAGAGGAGGAACGATGCCTTTCTTCTGCAACTCAGGTGAACTGTAGAATAAAAAATTATCGGAAAACAAGTACAGGTTAATATAAAGGAGAAGCTTACCCCTCGATCAAGATTTCCATAATGAGCCCGGCCCATTAATAAACCGGCCTTCTTAATGGGCCGACAAAAATAAACTAATATTTTAAATGTTTGTTTATGTAATAATGGAACAAACAAAGAGGGGAAACACCTTCACCCGCCCGTAGCCACCGTATGTTCCCGAACCTTCGACGAGATTCTCTACTGTAGTATGTGAAAGAGAGGAAGGAGAAGAAGAAGAGGACGTCGATAGAGAAAGAAACCCTTTTGATTAAATTGAGGAAAAAGTGAAGAAACGAAAGAGAGAAGGAGGAGGAGGAGAGATGGGTGTGGATTACTACAAAGTTCTACAGGTTGATAGAAGCGCCAGCGACGATGACCTTAAGAAAGCTTACAGGAAACTCGCTATGAAGTGGCATCCCGACAAGAACCCTACCAACAAAAAAGAGGCCGAGGCTAAGTTCAAGCAGATCTCTGAAGCCTACGATGTATGTCCCTTCTTCCCTTTTTTTTTTATTAATTTCTAATTAAAAGATTGTATTTTTGATTGAATTCGTTCCAAAGTTGGGATTTTTATTTCTATTGATGTGTTTTACTTACCCTGAAACTGTCGGCTGCGGAGTTGAAACCACTTTTGTCGCGATTTGAGATGCAAGTTGTCGGCTTTCACGATTTGATGTTGTGTTGGCTTGTGGGTTTAAGAGATTTTGTGTTCTTGAGTGATTGGAATCATAGTATGAAGTAAAAGATGGTTTGCTTTGTTTTTTGGGCTAACTAGATTATCTGAGGTTACACTGAATCGCCAATAGGATCCCAAAGTTATTAGTCTGTGCTTCCTCTCATAGTTAGTTAGTGAACTTGTTTTCTCCGTTGTCTTTGGTAAGAAAGAACCTCTTAAGCTCTCTGTATGCTTTGCAATGAATGCATGTATGTACCTTAGGAGCGTACTAAGATTGTTTACTTTGGTTTAGTGTTTGATATGTGGCTTATACTGGTCGTGGATGTGAGTTTTGTTTTAGGTTCTTAGCGATCCTCAGAAGAGAGCTGTTTTTGATCAATACGGCGAGGAAGGGTTAAAAGGGAACGTGCCACCTCCCAACGCCGCTGGTGGATCTTCCTACTTCTCAGCAGGAGATGGGCCTTCATCTTTCAGGTTCAACCCGAGAAGCGCTGATGATATATTCGCTGAGTTTTTCGGTTTTTCTACTCCCTTTGGTGGAGGAGGCGCTGGTGGCAGCCCGTTTGGTGGAGGAGGAGGCGCTGGTGGCAGTGGAATAGGGCAGAGGTTCGCCAGCCGCATCTTTGGTGATGATATGTATGGCAGCTCGTTCGGTGAAGGAGGACACCCTCATCATCATCACGGTGCAGCTAGGAAAGTGGCTCCAACAGAGAACAAGCTTCCTTGTAGCCTTGAAGATCTCTACAAAGGAACCACCAAGAAGATGAAGATCTCCAGGGAGATTGCAGATATAAGCGGGTAACCGATCAAACTCACATTACCATTTGTTGTGACGACACCTAATCTCTGTGTTAAATGCAGGAGAACAACGCAAACAGAAGAGATTCTAACGATCGGAGTGAAACCAGGATGGAAGAAAGGCACAAAGATCACATTCCCTGAGAAAGGCAACGAACATCCCGGGGTGATTCCAGCGGATCTCGTCTTCATCATCGACGAGAAACCACATCCAGTGTTCACACGTGACGGCAACGACTTGATTGTCACACAGAAGATCTCACTATCCGAAGCCTTAACAGGCTACACCGTCAACATAACGACCCTTGATGGTCGGACACTTACGATCCCCATCACAAACGTGATCCATCCAGAGTACGAAGAAGTGGTGCCTAGAGAAGGAATGCCACTTCAGAAAGATCAGACAAAGAAAGGGAACTTGAGGATCAAGTTCAACATCAAGTTTCCAGCTAGGTTAACTGCAGAACAGAAAGCTGGTTTCAAGAAGCTTCTTGGTTGAATGAACCATTACAGCTTCTTACTTTTGTCTTGTTATGTTTGTGTTGGTAATATACGTTTTTACAGAAAATTTTCATACAATTCTTTCAAGATTTTGGTACAAAAACTGAAGTTGTGTTTACAAAAGTTTGTGTTTCTTTGATGGACTTATTCTTTGGTGAGTGGAGATCCAATGCCGTGACGGCGAGTGGGGCACACAAGGAAGAAGCCGCCGCATATAACGCCGATGATGATAGGCAAACTGGTGAGAAGCTCTTTGATGTCTTCAGAAGGAACAGGGAATAGACAACGGATCACGTTCTGATCAATCATGGAGATTGCAAAGAAGACGAGCATGGACATGAATGCATGCACAAAATCAAGAAACCTGAGCTTATACTTCTCCTTCTCCTCGTCCGTTAGAGTAATCGTTCCTTCCATCACAGATAAACCACTCCGCGTCGCCAAGCCGTACCTGACCTGTGAAGAACATAATCATCATGTTCAAAACGTAACAAAATAACTGAGGATACGAGTGATAAGAGGGAATGTGTTTGCGACCTTGCCGCGTGGGTCTCTGAAGGAGTCGGTGAAGGAAAGGAGGAAGCAAGAGACGGCGCAGACGAAGACGAGGAAGCAGGTGAGCCAGCGACTGGCGATGGTCGGACACTGACCCTGATGAGATAGGACAGGACACATTATTTGAAAACCCATTACCGAACCGGTCGGGAGGAGATTAGAGAGATGGGCTGTTCCTTTGAATGCTTTCCTCGCCATTTTCTGTACTTTTGACTTCGGCTTTCTTGGTGCCTCAGGCAATGAAGCTATCAACAACGGCTGCGTTTCCTCCATAAGTTTCTTTAAGTTTTGATTAATCACTCTGAAAAATTCAAAATGATTAGATATGTCTTGTTTTTCTCGATGACTATTCTGAAGAGCTGGACAAGATTTTATGGGTTTCGTTTTCTTTCTTTTATTGTGTCTTCTTCTGTTAAGCTGTTGTTTCAGGTTACAGGGTTAGAGATTCTGTTCTTCCATTTTTATGTTTCTGTTGCATGTTAGTCTTACCAATAAAAACTTAAAAACCAAATAGAACTCGAGTAATGAAACAAGAAATAGGAGTCTTCGTAACAGAAAATTTTTATTTAAAAGTTGCTGTTACCGGAAAGTAATTACTTTTATTTATAAGAAGCATGTGATTTTGTTGAAGAAAAACATAAATTTACACTCTTTTTTTTTATCAAACTGCGACAACTTTATAAAAGAAAAAATATTCAATTTATAAAGAAATAGGATTTAGTGGGCCTATATTGTTTGACGCTTAAAGAGTCCAAAAATACGCAATAATGGAAGAAAGCCGAAGAAGCCCGTTGGATAAAAGAAGATATTCCAAGATAAAAATCCATTGGTAATCATTTGACATATAATCTAATGATGATATATATATACATGTAAACTTTTGATTTAACAAATACATGTAAACTTGTGTTTGTAATACGACAGCATATACGATAATCTAGATTTTTATTCTTAACAAGATAATTTGGTTACGTATTCTCCCAAGACGTGTCTTAATCTCAATCAGTCTTAACGTATGGTCCATGAATAACGCATTAAATTGTTCTTTGGAAGAATTTATTCTTCGGCTAAAAGAGGTTATCCGTTGTGAAGTGGACTAGGCAATGCACCCTTCATTTTTGTGTTAGTAGAACTAACATAAAACGAGAACTTCAGTGACCTTCATTTCATATATTTATTAAATATTGAACATGTAGCAGACAATATGAAATATAAAACTTTATAACGAGATAAAATCATCTATTTACATAACTTTTACAATGTCTTTTTCATGTTCGGTCAAAATACTCTAAATAAGGCTTCAAAATAACAGAGAACAAAAGTCCAAAGCACTAAAAAGCAAAGTGCTGGGGGGAGACGTAAAGGGAATGCAAACTAGGGACACAAAGATAATTCTCGTTACAGGACCAAGAAGACTTAAACATTATTGGATTAAGGTATCAGTGGCATGGACCATCATAGAGGTTATGGAATAGCAAACTCGTGATTTTTGTGATAACTGATTAAAGAAGACAAGATCTATCCCCCTTAAGTCTCGTCCTTTCAAATCAAAATTACTGTTGCTTTACCTAATGAAACGAAAGCAATCTAACAAAAAAAAATCCACTGTTAGATCATGTTCTTCCGACCAACCAATTTTGACCCTTCTCCTACATACACGTGCCTTTACAAACGCGCATGGAGCCTTTACGAATAAAAGATGCTCAATCAAGTTCTCATTTCAACCTAGGGTTGGGGGACATAGGGGGGTTTAAGGTTTATAAGAAAGTTTATAGATAGATAACAAATCGTAGGCCATGTAAAACAAAAACAGTAATGAAGAAGTTTCTATCAAGACTCTCAAAAGTCAATACAAATCCAGCATTACATGGCCCTCGTATATCTTCATCATGTTGACCATTCGTAGTCTTTTAGTTGACTTGGACAGTGACCAAATTTTATCTTTTTTCATGTGAATAATTCACTAATCATTCTTATTAACTTATCAATAAAATTAACAACATAGCTATTTAAATTTGTCGTATTAAACTATTAATTTCATCACTCACGAGTTTTCTGATGAATTACATGTAAATAGTAAATACTGTGGTAGATTTCACATGTATGCATATAATAGCTGACTGTTTGATTCTCAATTTTTTGAAAAACATGTCTCACACATGTCTTGTCACAGTGTTCGCTTCCCTCTTTGCTTCTACAATCCTGAACCTTTAAAACTCATGATTTCGTTTGATTCACAAGTCACATAAGCATGAGAGAAAAAAAAATAAAACAATCTTACTAGTAAAAATGCTTTATTATCTTATTCTCCTCCTCCTATGCCTCTCTTCTACGTACCTATGCCTCTCACCAAACCACGATGCCACCATCCTCCGGCAAGCCAAACTGGGCTTATCCGACCCGGCCCAGTCACTATCTTCCTGGTCCGAAAACGACGTCACTCCGTGCCACTGGCGCGGCATCACCTGCGACGCCACGTCAGCTGTCTTCTCCGTTAATCTCTCCAGCTTCATGCTCCTCGGTCCTTTCCCCTCCGTCCTCTGCCGTCTTCCTTCGCTGTCTTTCCTCTCTCTCTACAACAACTCCATCAACGGTTCCCTCTCCGGCGATGAGTTTACATCGTGTCGGAATCTCAGCCAACTCGATTTGTCGGAGAATCTCTTGGTTGGTTCCATCCCGGAGTCACTTCCTTTCACGCTGCCGAACCTCCGACACTTCGAAGTTTCCGGGAACAACTTATCAGATACGATTCCAGCGAGCTTCGGAGAGTTCCGCAAGCTCGAGAAGTTAAACCTCGCCGGAAACCTCCTCTCCGGTACCATTCCCGCCTCTCTCGGAAACCTATCCACTCTGAGAGAACTCAAACTCGCTTACAATCTGTTTTCACCGGGTCGAATCCCGAGTCAACTCGGTAATCTAACGGAGCTTCGTGTTCTCTGGCTCGCTGGCTGCAACCTCGCTGGTCCGGTGCCTCAAGCTCTGTCCCGGTTGACTCACTTGGTCAGCTTGGATTTGACGATGAATCAACTCACCGGGTCTGTCCTGAGTTGGATCACGGAGCTGAAAAGCATCGAGCAAATCGAGATATTCAACAACTCGTTCTCAGGCGAGTTACCGGAGGCGATGGGTAACATGACGATGCTAAAGAATTTCGACGCGTCGACGAACAAGCTGACGGGGAAGATCCCCGAGGGCTTGGCTCGGTTAAACCTCGAGTCTCTCAACCTCTTCGAGAACATGCTCGAAGGGCCCTTGCCGGAGAGCATAACTCACTCCAAAACGTTAACGGAACTAAAACTGTTCAACAACAAACTCACCGGGGAGATACCGAGTCAACTCGGCGCGAGCTCCCCGTTGCAGTTCGTGGACTTTTCGTATAATCAGTTTTCCGGCGAG
Organism: Brassica napus; assembly: GCF_020379485.1. Classification (NCBI taxonomy): domain Eukaryota; kingdom Viridiplantae; phylum Streptophyta; class Magnoliopsida; order Brassicales; family Brassicaceae; genus Brassica; species Brassica napus. Next base: position 4,518,281 of record NC_063434.1, on the reverse strand, counting down.
ATACCGGCGAATATATGCGGAGGAGGGAAGCTAGAGTTTCTCATGCTTATAGGGAACTCTTTTTCCGGTGAAATACCGATAAATCTTGGAAAGTGCAGGAGCTTGACACGTGTCAGGCTGAATAATAACAAGCTTTCTGGTCACGTTCCGGAAGAGTTCTGGGGGTTGCCTCGTATGTCGCTGCTCGAACTCTCGGAGAACTCGTTCACCGGAAGAATCTCTGAGTCCATCGCCGGTGCAAAGAATTTATCTAACCTGAGAATCTCAAAGAATCAGTTCTCAGGTTCGATTCCCGGCGAAATCGGATCGCTTAACGGACTCATCGAGATCACCGGAGATGAAAATAGCTTCTCCGGCGAGGTTCCTAGTACTTTGGTGAAGCTTAAGCAACTGAGCAGGCTCGATCTCAGCTCTAATCAGCTCTCCGGCGAGATTCCACGTGGAATTCGTGGTTGGAAGAATCTGAACGAGCTCAATTTAGCTAATAACCATCTCTCCGGCGAAGTCTCTAGAGAGCTCGGAGACTTGCCGGTTCTTAACTACCTCGATCTCTCAAACAATCAATTTTCCGGTGAGATTCCACCGGAGCTCCAGAATCTGAAGCTCAACGTTATAAACCTATCGTATAATCATCTCTCCGGGAGAGTGCCTCCTCTCTACGCTAACAAAATCTACGATTCTAGCTTTGTCGGAAACCATGACTTGTGCGTCGATGATCACGACAGTCTTTGTCGGAAGAAGAGCACACGGTCTCAAAACATCGGTTATGTCTGGATTCTCCTATCGATTTTCATACTCACCTGTATGGTTTTTGTTGTTGGGGTTGTTATGTTTATCGCCAACTGCAAGAAGATGAGAGCATCCAAGAGCGCTAGATTCTCCGCGTCCAAGTGGAGATCCTTCCACAAGCTTCATTTCAGCGAGCATGAGATCGTTGATTGCCTTGACGAACGGAACGTGATCGGATCTGGTTCCTCCGGTAAAGTCTATAGAGTGGAGCTTAGTGGCGGAGAAGTAGTAGTAGCTGTGAAGAAACTAAACAAAACGGCTAAAGGAGGTGAAGACGATTCGTTGAACAGAGACGTTTTCGCTGCGGAGGTTGAAACGCTTGGAACGATCAGGCATAAGAGTATTGTGCGCTTGTGGTGTTGCTGCAGCTCCGGGGACTGCAAGTTGTTGGTATACGAGTACATGCCTAATGGGAGCTTAGCTGATGTGTTACACAGCCACTGCAAAGGCGGGGTGTTGTTGGGCTGGCCTGAACGGTTAAGGATCGGTTTAGACGCAGCCGAGGGTCTATCATACTTACACCACGATTGTGTTCCTCCGATCGTGCACCGTGACGTGAAGTCTAGTAACATATTGCTAGATGCAGATTATGGAGCCAAAGTAGCTGACTTTGGCATTGCTAAAATCGGTCAAATGAGCGGTGCTAAATCGCCAGAAGCTATGTCTGGAATCGCCGGTTCTTGCGGTTACATTGCACCAGGTATAACCAAATCAAATGATAAAAAGATAACTTATATTTCAAATGTTATTTGTGCTTTATAGCTCTTTTTTATGCTGTTTTGTAGAATACGTATATACACTTAGGGTGAATGAAAAGAGTGATATCTACAGTTTTGGTATCGTGCTTTTGGAGTTGGTAACGGGGAAGCAACCAACAGATCTAGAACTTGGAGATAAAGATATGGTGAAGTGGGTGTGCTCTACCCTTGACCAATGCGGTTTAGAATCGGTGATCGATCCCAAACTTGATCTGGGGTTCAAAGAAGAGATTAGCAAAGTCATTCACATTGGTCTTCTTTGTACGAGTCCTCTCCCTCTAAACCGACCTTCCATGAGAAAAGTTGTGATCATGCTTCAAGAAGTCTCTGGTGCTGTTTCTAGTAGCAGACCAAATGCGTCCAAACGCTCTAAGAGCAGTGGGAAACTCTCGCCTTACTATGTGGAAGACGTAAACAGCGTTTGAGCATTCAAATATGGGCCGGTATGGGTTGGGCTGGGCCATATGTATTAATTGGGTTGTATAGTTAGGTGAATTGTAAGAAATCAGAAACAGAAAAGTGGACCTTTCTGATTAGGTAATGGCTTTTAATGCTATGATGTTTGGATATTAAAAATATTTTTAATTAACGCGATGATTGAGAGGGTTAAAAAATATATTTATTCTGATCATCTCTGTAGAAATTGGATGAACTATGTTATAGACGTGAAAATAATATTCGGAATCATTCATGAACATCACTTCTCAAAATCTCAAAAGGTAGGTGATGAGTTGGAATCCATAAGTTTGTAACATTCGATGGTTGGTCCACCCTATAGCCAATCTTTATTGAGTCATAATGGCCTGGTCCTTCGGGCTCAGATATGGTATTTCGGTATTGAGTCTAAAATCAGTTTAAGTATTTTTACATATCGAATTAAGTTTGGATATTTTTAGTTTGGATTCAGTATATACTTGTTTAGTTATTTTCAAATATTCGTTTGGGTTTTGGTATTATCCGTTCGACTTCAAATATTAAAATTCTCGTAACTCAATAATACCCGTTTGGATATTTTGTTATTTATTTCAGTTCGGATTTTTTGAATCAGGTACTTGGATACATATAACGGATAAAATGTGCAAGCCTCATCGACCCATTACCATATTAATTTGTAAAGGGATTTGCATTATTCTTTTTTGAAAAAGGGGGCTAGTAATGCGACTCAAAAGGGGCTTACATGGTCAATAGATTAGACTAATACTTATATAGTAATTTGTAATAACAGTGAATTCATAGTTTATATAGTCGTGGTGGTGGATGTAAGCATAAAGTTATATTTGTATTTTACTAAATAGCCAAACATAATGTGATTGGATTTCTTGAATGACACATTGCCACGATTCTACCTATGAAAACAACAAGCAAAGCACAAATTTTCGTAAAGGATTCATAGCATTGGTGTTTTTAAGGTGAGATTTTTAATGAAATATAAGAAGTTGTCTCTTAATTTTTACACTAAAAAAACTAAGAATCTCATTCTAAGAAGAAACATAAATAAGAAAAAAAATTTAATTAAAAATTAAGAGATGATATTCCGTTAGTAACTCTACTCTAAGAACTCCCATTAATCATGCTCTCACATAACTACATAAGTGTTTTTATCAACAAAAAACCTACATAAGCGTAACATCTATTTTTGTTTAGTTTGTTAATGTCATCAAAATTAACGGGAGAAGATTAGAAACAAAATTAGAATACAAAAAGAAAAAAACAAAGGTCGAGGTTCCTTGTTATGCATGAGAAGTCTACGTGAAGAAATAGAATAATGACTGACTTTTAAGTTTCTTTTTCTTTTGATATATAAAAATCAGCTTCCTACTTTTATTTATTAATATATCACAATTACACTGACAAATTCATGCCACAATGTGATATAATATAATTCTACCTTAGTACACTATTTCACTAAGTAGATGTACATTACACATATGGAGATGTTGAGGAAAAGATGTATATACAGGTGTAAATTATAAGTATAAGCTTATGTAATATCTTTGCATACACTCTAGGTTGACACTGGACCTTAACTTCTTTTTCTTATTTTTGTTTCTATGAGCTCTTACAGACCAGCAGCAACACCTTGCCCCAAATCCACTCCATCTTATATTCATTTTAGATCATAACCTATACATCTATCTTTATATTAGCAGATAATAAATTGATTAATTTGTGGATTTTATATATAGTTTTATATGATACATTATATATAGCGCAAAAAAAATACTACCAGATAAACGTAATTTGGACCATAACTTAAGAATGTTCTTGTCAAATAAGGAACGTTCTCTTGTCAAAATACGACCAGATATTCTTTCACAATGTTTTGTTTTCTTTTGTCTTCATATGTTTTTTGTTCGATCAGTCATTGTCTACTTCTCTCTCACACACCATACATGACATGTAGAAGCCAAACCAAACTTAAAACCCAAGCAATCTGTTCTTCTTTTTCTTACGATAATCCATTATTAATAAACATATTCTTCAGAATATATATTATTGTATAAAAACAAAAGGAATGTAGTATTCCTTCTATTAAATATTTTTACTCCAAAATATGTATCTGCATATAAAAAAAAAATGTATCTGCATATGTATACTTGTAAAACAAGAAAAGTTCCAATATTTTATCAGTGTTAGATAAATGTAAAACTAAAGATTCGGGAGTTTCATAGTTAAATGTACTTACACTTTACTTTCAAGTTGTTGGTGTACCTCTCTCCCTATCATTGTTACTTAGCATGTATGCTTCCTTGTTTAGACATACTTTTTAAGTCGTAAAATAATATTTTCTTACTATATAGCATACAAGTACATTCGTATACATTATAAATGAGATTTAATAATAGCTATATCTTATTTTCTCTCTCATGGATAGTGCAAAGTTAATATCAAGGGCAAAAAAGAGCAATTAACTCAGCTTAAAAAGTGATGAACAAGAATTCAATTCCTTCCTCTTTCTCACGATAACCTCAAAGAGTTCTACTTAGGAAACATATGCTTTAGCCATCTTTAACCCTTTTTCCCTTCTCTCTATCTCTCTCTCACGCCTTTGTTTATTCTAATGAAGTTGTGAGAAGTGTGGAGGAAGAGAAGAGAGGTAATGCACGAGAGAAAACTAAGATACACAAAACAACATGACTTGGTGCAATGACCGTAGCGATGTTCAGACCGTTGAAAGAATCATTCCCTCTCCAACAGCGGCTGAGTCTCCTGCAGCCTCATTTCAAGTCTCTACTCACAAAACGTGTCCTTCATGTGGCCATAAATTCAAGTTTCATGAACAGGTTCTTCTTTCTCTCTAGCTAGCTTTATCCAGCTCTATAGATTTGGAAACTAATCAGTGATTGATATGAATAAAATATGGTGTATATAGGCGGGGATCCATGACTTGCCCGGACTGCCTGCCGGAGTGAAGTTCGATCCGACGGATCAAGAGGTACTGGAGCATCTTGAAGGAAAGGTAAGAGATGATGCAAGAAAGCTTCATCCTCTCATCGATGAGTTTATTCGTACCATCGACGGCGAAAACGGCATATGTTATACCCATCCTGAGAAATTGCCAGGTTATTTTATGTTGTTTCTTCCAAGATACTATAATCCTATCAACAATTATTCGCTTTTATTTAACACGGAATATTAAGTTTTTTTGTCTTAATATGGTCTAAACTACCGACATAAAAGAAGAACAAATCATTTACTTTATAAATAGATTATAGATCTACTTTTTAAAGAACATTAATGCACAATTATCTTATTAAATGAAACTTTTCGTACATTTAGCGAATATCTACTCTATTAAAATAGAGTCATATTTTTTATCTACCATACACAAATCTATTTTAGATCATTCATTACAAATTTAACTAAACATCCTAAAATTACTCATATATGATATTTTTCTAACAAAAACAATATACATCTAAACAATAACATTTCTAAGAAAACATAAATATATTGTCATTAAGTAATTATCATTTGACTGTTTATCATATTAAATATACACCCTATTTTATATATTTCAGTGACTAATTTTGAAATTAAATAGTATAGCCAATTCTTTTTAAATTATCAAATTAATTTTTTATATAAAACAAAATAAAGAATATTTTATTAGTTGTAACATTTTATGTTGATATTTTTAGTAAAAAAAACATTAAACTAAAATATAATATAATATATTAAATAAAATAATATTTTAAAATATAACAAAAATAATTTAATTTATTCACATAAAAAAAATTTGTAAATAAAAATTTATAAACAAAGAAGCTAATATTTTTTTATTAATTCATATAAAACTAATGTTTAAAACTAAACTATTAATATTGATGTTGCATTTTAAATAAATAAACAAAAATACTTCATTAATATATGATTTGTACAATGTCATCAAACAAATTTCAACAAATATAAAATTTCAAAATAAAAATTATATACATAAAATTGATATTAGATATATATCTTTATAACATATTTTATATTTTAAATATTAATTAAAAATATAAATATATCCGCATAGATTTACGGGTTAATATCTACTTATTTTGAAGCCATGCAATATTTCCTTTTACCAAAAAGAAAAGAAAAGTAACCCGGTTATTTATATCATATTGGTTTGACTATCCATTTTCGTCATTGATTTTCGACTGCTAGTAGAGTTTTTTAAAACAAAAAAAAAAGAACTGTAACAAACTATTTTGATTTTCAAACAGCTAACAAAAATGTCAAACAGAAATAGAGTGCGAAGCCAATCAAATTGATGTTATAATGTCATTCTTATATTTCTCTTCAACGAGTGTAATACCTGATTAAATTATGTCTAAAAAATTGCCAACTGATCAGTAATAATTACATAGACATTAACTAACGTTCACATATATAGGTGTGAACAAGGACGGGACGGTCCGTCATTTCTTCCACCGACCGTCGAAGGCATACACGACGGGAACAAGAAAGCGACGTAAAGTCCACACTGACTCCGAAGTCGGTGGCGAGACACGGTGGCACAAGACCGGAAAAACACGTCCTGTTCTCACTGGAGGACGAGTAAGAGGCTACAAGAAAATCTTGGTGCTCTACACAAACTACGGCAAACAAAAGAAACCGGAGAAGACTAATTGGGTCATGCATCAATATCATCTTGGCACCAACGAGGAAGAGAAAGAAGGTGAGCTAGTTGTCTCCAAAGTATTCTACCAGACTCAACCACGCCAATGCGGTGGCTCTGTTGCTGCCGCAGCCACTGCCAAGGAGCGGCCTTACATTCATGGCCACGCCCATCACCTTGCTGGTGGTCGCCACCTTCATTACGATCTTCATAACGTTAAAGGAAATGGAGGGTCAGCTGGAGCCAGTGAGTATTATAACAATATTCCAGCGATCATCTCGTTTAATCAAACCGGGATACAGAACCACTTGGTTCATGATTCTCAAGCATTTATCCCTTAAAAATATGAGAATAACTTTTATATGCTTGGTCACAAAATAAGAGAAGTCTATAATCTAAGCATATATATACTATAGTACACACATAAATACATTAAAAATAATTTAAATTTACATTGCAATACTATATACGTAACTTTTTTTTGTCATTATATTTTTCCCTTTTTGATTATACTGCTTTGTATACAAGTTTAATTCCTTGGACTGATCATGAAAAAATGTACAAAGATCTCACTTTGTCTCTTGGTACATTAATTCATTGAGATATTTTATCGGCAACCTTTTAATGCAAAAACTAGTTTATTACATTTGACTCGTTCAGCAAAAACAGTTTCTTCTTCCTTTTTTAATGGACGAAGGCTATAAGCTTGGGATAATAGTAGATAACAATCCAAAGGTCTTAAGCTTTTGTTCCAAAGGATGCAAGAGAATTGAAAAGACTAACACAAACCACCACACATGTGTTTACTTGAGAAGCCTCTCTCTACTTCTTTGGATTCACATCCAAGTTCATCTCCTGTAGGTTAAGCAAAAGATCATCAGAGCTCAGGTACACCTTGTTGGCCGAGTGTGCTATGGTCTGAGCAATCTCTCTAGCCGCCTCGATCTTCCTGAGCGTTATGAACGCTTGGTTGTTTGCGATTGCCTGACCTATGAGCTGAGCACTCTTGGCTTCTCCCTACACAAGGCATTGGAACATTTGTTTAAATCGGTCTCATAACTTAAGGTAACTGGAAAATGTAGAACATGTTCTCTTTACCTGAGCGCGGATAACTGCACTCCTCTTGTCTTGTTCTGCCTTCTCAACGATGAACTTAGCCCGCTCAGCCTCTTGAGCAGCCACCTGCTTGGCCTCAATGGCAGCTGTGAACTCCTTCCCGAAAGTCAAGGTCGTGATGGAGACATCGTCAAGAGCAATGTTGAAGTTTGTTGCTCGTTGAGTCAGAATCTTCCTGATCTCCCTACTGACAGCCTGAAAATAGATTAGATAACTTGACTCAATAAGGAAGTGGAAAAAGAATATGCATATAAATTTACAGAGCCAATTAATTAGATACCTCTCTCTGAGTGATAAGCTGGCTAGCATTGTACTGAGCAACAACAGCTTTCAAAGTCTCGTGGATTATAGAAGGCAGAACTCTCTCGCTGTAGTTCTCGCCAAGGGTTCTGTAGATCTCAGGTAACTGGTCTGCCATGGGACGCGTGAGAACCCTCAGCCCAATTTTCACCTGAAAGTTTCAAAACCCACAAAACACAGTGCTTATGAAGTTGTTTGTCGACATTTACACCACAGTGGCATATAAGAAACCATATGATGGATTCATACAACCAAAAAAAGAGTGATAAACGGGGAAGTTTAAGAAGAGTACCATCTGGAGATCACGGCTTCCGGAAGTACTCTCAACAAGGTAAGGTCGTGCACGAACGTCATAGATGACCGGCCTTTCGAACCAAGGAACCATAAGGTGTGTACCCTCAGGGTAAACCTGCGTGCGTAATAACAAGATTACTTTACTAGCCGCTTAGTTGTGAATTGTCAAATAAGAAAACTATAATTAAGCTAAGTGAGAAGAGCAAAACAACAAGCTTTCACAAATGATAACCAGGCTTAACAAATCAACCTAATACCACGACAAACCGCATGAGATCTCACTAGGAAGTAGGAACATTCAATGGAATACAGATAGAGTTACATTACATCCTCTGGAAACTCAAAGAGACGGGAATTGGAGAAGAGAAGATTAACTAACCTTATCTTTAACACCGACTAAACGGTTGAACATGATGGCTCGATGACCTCCGTCGACATTGTAGAGACTCTGTGTGGCACCGTAGAGACCAAGCCCACCGATAATCCCAATCTTAAGCAACGCAGATACTGCACCCCCACCTGGCACCTTCGGCACTTTCACGTTGTTCAAATTCATCTTTTTTTTTCTGGAATAAATCCACCAAAGTTAAAAATAAAATAAAAAAACAAACTTTAAGGTGTGTCGGAACAGATTAACAAAACAAACACTCAAATTTTCAGACACAGATCTACTCACTCTATCCAAATGCAAGACTAACTGTAAAGTAACAAAAGAAAATCATTAAAAGATTGCAAATTTAAGCAAGGGCTATCTCCAGAACGTTTCTAATTAAACAGCATCTAGCAACGATTAGTTGGTTAATTCGAGTAGAAAACTATCTCACCCACCTAAATTTTTTGCTTATTCATTAGGAATTTTGATAAGAACTTTGACCGATACAGACCCATTTCGGAGAAGACATAGAAGGAGAAAGGAGACGAGCGTACCTCAAAACCTTGCTAATGTCGCGGAGAGAAGAGAGGGGAAGATCGTGAGAAAGGGGTTTAGGGTTTAAACCTTGGCTAGTAGTAGAACTTTCCGGTTAAAAAAAATACTTTGGGCCCACGTTATAGATGAAGCCCATGTTTCCCAAAGATTAAAAGCCCATTATAAAACTCGATAACTCTACTAGTACATAGGACCACGTAACAGCGAAAGATTATAAATTCGGATGATGAACAATTAAGGATCTAAACTAGATTTTGAAAATATATTAGTGTATTAGTGTAAAATTCGCTTGGAAAGCGCGGGTTTGTTTTTGAAATTAATTTTTAAACAAATTTCTATATAAAATAATGTATAGGTTTGAGTACATTTAGCAGGAACCGCAAACCAAACTGAAAAAATTGAAAACAAAATTTAACTAAATTTTATAAATAACCGAGCAGATTATAAATCTCTAAAACCGAAAAACTGAAACGAACTGAGAACCAAATGGATATCTAAATTTAAAAAATATAAATTATACTTAAAAATATTAATTATATTTAATTTATAAATAACCAAATATCTGAAAATACTATTTACAAACCGAATTACCCAAAAAAAAAAACAAATTACCTAATCAGTTTTTAGTCAAAAGATTAAAAAAATTCCTGATTATCTGATATTTTTATCCGAACTATCCTATATTTAAAATGGAAACCCCAAATTATCCGATATTTTTATTTCTAAATCCGTAATTATCCGAAAAACCATAATCAAACAAAAACTGAATTTGACTCATTTCTTTTTTTTTTGCATATTAGCCGGTTCCCAACTTTTCTTAGAAAACGTGCATTATTTCACTTATTAATTCAAAATTAGTTTAAAACTACCATTATTTTTGTTTCAAATCTTAATAATTGAGGTTTTATGTTTTATCATTTGTTTTTTTATTCGAAATAGATTTAAAGATGATATGTGTGATATAATAGTATAGATATTATATGCTAAAGAACAATGTGTTTTCATTATTTAAATGTAGTAAATATATTAATTGTCGATTTTTCCATTTAAAGCATTTTGTAAGAATTTTGTCTATTTAAAGCATTACGTATTTAAATCAGTGTTTTTAAACTCAAACTGGACTCGCGGTTGAATTGATAACTTGGTGATGCGATATTTAATCTGGTTTGGATTTTAAGAGATATCCATAATCTTAAAATCCCAAAAACGCTAAAACTCGAAGTTTGATCGATATCTAATCTAATTTGTTTTAAATTGCTATTGTTTAAATTCAGAAGTTAATTTCAATGTGTGCATTATATATTAAATACTTATTATTTTCAATCTTGTTGCATTTTAATTATATGTCGTAATCTGCATAAATTGGAAAAATCTTATAATATATTTCTATAATTATAGGATGTTTTCTTTACAAAGTATTTGAGAAATTGTGTAAAGTGGCTTTCTCATAAGTTGTCTAGTAAGATATTTGCTTAGATGTCAGAATAAAAAGTATATATATGTTTATTTATTTAAATGTATTTATTAGATATCAGAATAAAATGTATATTCTATTGACTGCAGAATATTTGATAATACAGTTTTTTGTGTAACTTACTTAAATGTTTTGAACTACACGTTTTGAAAAGTTAACCTGTTGGTTAAATGGTTAGCTATGACTCTCGCAACAAACCCAACCCTTAAGATGATGATGGTTTAACATTTGACAACATAGTTAAGACTGTGTCTATATAATAGTCAACAAATTCAGATTGTAGTATTATGGAGTCAACATATTTCGAGATCAAAAACATTCAAAACGTAAATCTATCGACGTCTCACATAGTTTTGTTATGAAGCTGATGAAAAAAGTTGGAAGACATAGTTTTGCAAACATCATTTGTTGCTAACGTATAAACGTTGGTTTGATTAAATGTAATAGGATAAGGATATCCGTTTGTTCATATAATTGAGTTAAATTATATTTTGGTTATTATAATATGTTAAGTTGAAAATAAATAGGTCCAACAACCTTGTTTAAATAGATTTTTTAGGAGTGATTCCCTTTTAATAGTATAGATTATACTCTCTTCCTAATCGACCTTCCGTGGGGTAAAGTGGTCAATTATATTCTTTATGGATGAGCTTGATTGAGAATGGGTTTATGGGTTATGACAAGGGCATGTACAAATGTCACTGCCTCTTGACATGCAACCGAACAGTTGGCGACTCAAGTCGCAGAAGATACAACGGACCAAACCCTCCGAGTGTCGCCGCGTCTGTTATGTGTCACCTTTTTGTCTCCTTTCCTTAAAAATTGGTAACTCATTTTTCAAAAAAAGAAGAGGATAGTTTTGGCTGTATCTCCTAAACTATTCGATCACAACGCCAGATATTTTAATACTGGATACTAGTGATGTAATTTGATTTGTTAATTGTCAAAAAGTAGATTCTCCTATCTCGTTTTTAGTTCAATTATTATATGGTTAAATGAATTTAAGTCGATTAGAAATGATTAGTTAATCAACCAGAGTTGCTCTATAAGTCTATACTGATAACATGAACCATTTTCTAAAAATGAGATAGATACATTTGAATTTTGTCGTGGTTTGGAGTATGCGGAGATAGTGCTACGCGCATGAACATCATGAGACACTTGCTTCAGCTCACAGAGTGACGTGTAAAGACCATAGACCCACGACTTCATGCAAACCCATTCCTACGTGGCACAAACCTTCATGCTCACTCCACATATATAAACTCCTACCAAGTCTCCATGTTTCTTCATCCATCTATCACAAAAACACACAAACAATATGGTTAAAGTTCCTCATCTCCTCGTCGCAACGTTCGGGGTTCTCCTCGTCCTCAACGGCTGTCTCGCAAGGCAGTCGCTAGGGGTTCCTCCTCAGCTAGGGAACGCGTGTAACCTCGATAACTTAGACGTTCTCCAGCCTACCGAAACTATCAAGAGCGAGGCTGGTCGGGTCGAGTACTGGGATCACAACAATCCTCAGATCCGATGTGCTGGTGTCTCTGTCTCTCGTGTTATAATCGAACAAGGCGGTCTCTACCTTCCTACCTTCTTCAGCTCCCCCAAAATTTCATACGTTGTTCAAGGTCGATATCTATCTATGGACCCATAATTAATTAACCTGTCCGTCAAATATGTATATATCATCTACTAATGAAGATACAATCCACTTACCCCAAATTTGTCTCCTCTCTCTTTTTTTTTCTATAAAATTTTATAGGAATGGGTATTAGCGGAAGAGTGGTCCCTGGATGCGCGGAAACCTTCATGGACTCGCAGCCTATGCAAGGACAACAACAAGGTCAACCATGGCAGGGACAACAAGGACAACAGGGTCAGCAGGGACAACAAGGTCAACAGGGTCAGCAGGGACAACAAGGTCAACAGGGTCAGCAGGGTCAACAGGGACAGCAGGGTCAGCAGCAGCAAGGGTTCCGTGACATGCACCAGAAGGTCGAACATGTTCGACATGGAGACATCATTGCCATTACTGCAGGCTCTTCCCATTGGATCTACAACACCGGTGACCAGCCACTTGTCATTATCTGCCTTCTCGACATTGCCAACTACCAAAACCAACTCGACCGCAACCCAAGAGTAATCATATATATACGCAATCCTTCACTATAAGAAGATCTACCGTACCATTTTTAGCTAATATACATGTTTTGCCTACGTGACTCTGTTCTGTAGACGTTCCGTCTGGCCGGAAACAACCCACAGGGCGGTTCCCAGCAGCAGCAGCAACAACAACAGAACATGTTGAGCGGGTTCGACCCTCAGGTCCTAGCCCAGGCATTGAAAATCGACGTTAGGTTGGCTCAGGAGCTTCAGAACCAACAAGACAGCAGAGGAAACATCGTTCGTGTTAAGGGACCTTTCCAGGTTGTGAGGCCGCCTCTTAGACAGCCATACGAGAGTGAGCAGTGGAGACACCCCCGTGGCCCACCACAAAGCCCACAAGACAACGGCTTGGAGGAGACTATCTGCAGCATGAGGACCCACGAGAACATTGATGACCCAGCCCGTGCTGACGTGTATAAGCCCAACCTCGGCCGTGTGACTAGCGTCAACAGCTACACTTTACCCATCTTGCAGTATATCAGACTCAGCGCCACCCGTGGCATTCTCCAGGGTGTAAGTACATTTAATAAAATTATACCACATATCCAGAATTTTAGTTAAAATATAATTTCTTAAAACTATGAAATCAAAATAAAATATACAGTTAATGTATACTAAGAAAAAAAATACTATCTGTATACATATATTATGTCAAAATATATAATATATTGTATCCAATTCATATACATATAATTCAAATTTTCTTGTGAATAATCAATCGTAAGCTAGCTATATGTATGTGACAATGATGGGCCTGGTCTAACGAACATTCTTTTAGAATGCGATGGTGCTTCCGAAATACAACATGAACGCGAACGAGATCTTGTACTGCACTCAAGGACAAGCAAGGATTCAAGTGGTGAACGACAACGGACAGAACGTGCTGGACCAGCAGGTGCAGAAGGGACAGCTCGTGGTCATCCCACAAGGATTCGCCTATGTTGTCCAGTCCCACCAAAACAACTTCGAATGGATTTCTTTCAAGACAAACGCTAACGCGATGGTCAGCACTTTGGCCGGTAGAACCTCGGCCTTGAGGGCATTGCCACTAGAGGTCATAACCAACGCTTTCCAAATTTCTCTCGAGGAAGCTAGAAGGATCAAGTTCAACACGCTTGAGACCACTTTGACTCGTGCGCGCGGTGGACAACCCCAGTTGATCGAGGAGATAGTCGAGGCTTAAGTTAAAACGTTTACTTTTACTAATAAAGTAGTGACATGGTTACTATTGTAATGGTCAGTTTGTAATCATGTCCACTCTAAGTTTTTAACGTATGTGTAAAATATGTGTCTAAAGAACACGCCGGCACGTCTCTTGTATGTAACCCTTCTCATAAATAAAAGTGGAGTTTCGAGTTACATTCTTTGGTGATGACTAGTGTTTTTTCAACTCATATTCTCTATGAGCCTGATGGCTACGTGTGCAAGGTTCGGTCATTGAGCCAGGTACTTGAATTGTGACAGTTCACGTCGCTAATTCGGACCATCATATGTGGATAATATGACAAAGGACAACAGAAAGAAGATAGTTCCTCTTTTAAATTGTTATGAATTTTTATGGTTGTTCTAACCATATCTGCATTTTCATCATTATGTTTTATTTAAGATGGATCCAAGTTCATAATTTTTGTAATTATTAGTTTACTAAATTATTCGACCTTCCGCAGAAAATTTAAGTATAATCTATCATACTTTTTTTTTGTAACACATTATAATCTATCACTAGACTTTGATCCGCGCACCCGCACGGTATATTTTTCAAAAATATGTTTCTATGTTTTTCATGTCAATAATGTAAGGGATAGGCAAAATACCTTAATCTGAAGAAACTCGATCCAAAAACGTAGTACCAAACCCAAATCGAAATTGATTACATATCCGAATTATTCAAAATTTTGGTTTTTGGAGAACCGAATCCGATCCGAACCGAAGTATTCCGGATACCTAAATGTATCCGAAATAGAATTATATACTTATATATTAACTATTTTTAGATTTAATATATATAAAATATCTAGAATATATATAATACATTTAAGCTGGTTTAAATACTTGAAAATATATACAAATCATCAATAGTAAATATATATAATAAAAGTATACTTAAAACACCAGAAATACTTAAAATAATTATTGATTCTCTATCCAAATATTTGAACTAAAATAATTTATATGTTAAATTTAGGTATTCTGACATATGTTATTCAAATTTATATTTAATATCTTATTTTGTTTATAGTTTTTGAGAAATTTAAAGTATATAAATATACAATGAATTTTAAAATTTTAAAAGTAATTTAAATGAATTATCCGAATTCGAACCGAACTCGCAAAAATCCAAAGCAACCTGAACTGAAATCTTAAAAAAATTAGAATGAGGCTGAAATATTTGATCCCGGAAACCTGAAACCCAAACATATCTGAACCGAACCCGATTAGGTACCATATAGATAGTTTCTCATAATATAATGGACTTCTAAATTTTCTTAAAAATATAAGCCCATTACTCTTTTTTTCACTCTCTTAATATATTGTTATTCATGTTTCCAAACAAATCTATTTTTAAAACTACAATCTATGTTTCCAAACAAACTTCTTTTTTTTAAACTGCAATCCATGTTTTCAAACAAACTTTTTTAAAAACTATAATCTATCTTTCCAAACAAATTTTTTTAAAAAATTACTATACATATTTCCAAACAAGTCTAATTTGTAGTTGAGTTTTAATAAGATAGATAGATACATGTTTACAGTTCACTATATAAATAACAAATTAAAGGTTATTATGGCCCAATCACTGAGTCTTTCCAATTTTTTTGTAACACAGTATAACCTATCACTAGAGCTTCGTCCATAACCCCGTGTGGATGTTGATTTTTAGTTTTTTTATAAGTTATTTAACAACATTTTCGAACATATTTAGATATTTAGATATTTTAGGTTGAAGAATCCAACTTGAACTCTATTCGAAAATTTATAATACCCGAACATAGTTTAATTTTAAAATTCAGATACCCGATATCCGTAAAACCCGATATCCATAAAAACTGACATATCCAAACATATACCTAAATACACCTATGTTTAACTGATTATGTAAGCAAATAAAAAATAATTTTGTTAAACAGTTTGAATTCTTTTCACTAACAGAGAAATTTTATTTAGATGACACGTGAAATTATTATAGTTAATACGTGAAATAAATGACATCAAATTATTATGGTAAATATAACTAATGAAGTAATTTGGGAAAATAAAAAAAATAGTGTAACATGTAATAAAATACTTAAAAGAAAATAATAAATGAACTGGTTAGAATTATTCTAAACGAAAATACAAATATGTAATAACCCCTTAAAAATAGGTAATTATTATTTTGTATTTTTTAATAGAATAGATTATATTTATATTTTATAAATGCTTCTTCTATATTTTGTTGAGGTTATGCATTTATGTGGGTCTGTAGGAGGCCCAAACTAATTCGCTTCGAGATTTAATTATCTCCCCGAGGAAAATTAAAGGTTATTTGTGGCTCAATTACTGAGTCTTTCCGGTTTGTCGTTTTCCCATATAGTTATTCATCACATGAATCCCATTTTATCTTAGCCGTTAAGAGAGAAAAAGAGAGATTTTTTCTAATTTCAAGCCGATGATCGGAGGCTTCTATAGTTCCATCATTGGCTTATTTGATTCATTTTGCTTCTCTTTCTTTGATTTTATTTATCTCTGGTTATTTAGTTTGTTTAATTGCCAATTTATTTTAAATCTGGCAAAGTTTTTGATTGTTTTTTTGTGTGCTTCTTCCAATGGATTTGGAAAAACAAAAGCTTCAGTTCAATTGAACCGTTTAGAAAGGTAATTGACAAATCTACTGTGGATGATAGCGACGGGTCTTACCGGCTTCAATCATTGATGGTTCTTCATGTGATGATGATGGAGTTCTTGCTACAAACTATGGTTACTTTAAAAAGCAAAATCAAATTATATTAAACGGTAATCTCTTTGACTTTATTATTATATCAATAGAGTAATATAAAGAGTTGTCTTGTCTTGGTGGCTCATACTAGAGTATTAAAAAGAGAGTGACAATCGTTCTCAATTCAGTCTGAAGCGTGGTGTTTTTGGATTAATACGAAGATTATCTCCCTTGAGATTCAACTATTCCAAAAGCAAATATGTAACTTTTATATGAAAAATGTTTAGTCAACCATAAACAAAATAGATGTGTGTTAATTTAATTTGGATTCCTACTAGTGTATCTCTTTTCTTACATTTGTTTTGCTAGTTTTTATTGCGTAAAACTCTCTGCAAGGCTTAATAATACAATCCAACTTGAAAAAAAAATCACATCTTTATAATCTTCCTTTTTTTACATTTTCTTGTTTAGTTCTATCTTCTAAGAATGTACACATGATCTAGATGGATGGAATATATTTTTATCACTCGTCAGTTTGTTACGGGGAACGTTGAAGTTATAAACAAATGATAAGCGAGTTCTTAATGAAAGATGACTGACAATATATATGATGAATATTCAGAGTATTATTTACAAATTAAGAAACTAATTATGACAATAATATTTATAGTATAAATGTGTTCACGTATTAATTTAAAAAAAAACCCTAAAAAAGCACACTATTTATAACAACCTCCTAAATAACCTAGCTAGTTTCACAAATCTTATACCCAAAAGCCACACAACTTACATGTATGATATTTGACAAGTCTATAGATAATATATATGCATATTTCACGAATCAATAAATCGGCGAATATATGTAAAAACCTTCGTTAGTATGTTTTCACTGGAAAGCGAGGAGATTCTCGGTCTCGAAACTCAAGCCACCACATTCCATGTGAAGATCAGAGACCATACCACCATCGGATGATGACGCCATACATGTCTTGTCATGATCCAAACTCGTGATGTCTGACGACAGCAATATCTTCCCATAGTTATGTCCATAATTATCATCAGTGATGTTGACACTGTTCTTGTTGTCGGCGTAAAGCAAATTTAGCAAGGACTCGTGATCAGGGCCATGGCTTGACGATGACGACATCGAACCAATCATCATCTGCTCCCAACCACATGCTACGGTTTGATGTTGACAATTGTGATGATAGGGATGGTCGGTGCTCCTTGAAGGCTGCTTTATTAGCTGCTCCCACTGATCATGATGGTGTGGAGGGTCGATTGTGTTGGAAGGAGGGGATAATAGTAGAGGCTGCGACTGATTATTGTAAATAAGATCCGGAGCGTCATTAACTTCAAATCTTTGCGTCTGATGTTCATTGTTAGTGTCTTGTAGTGTTGAGTCTCTGCCTTTGTTGAACACTCTGCATAAAACCCAGTCTTCCTGTGCCCACATACCGATAGAAAACGAGACGACATTGTTTAGAAAAAAACATTAACATATGTTTAAAAAAAGCCATGGGATGTTTACTTTACGTGCGGTCTCGTGCATGCAAATGACCAAACACGCATTAAAGACACTTTTGTCTCTTTCTTTCATTTTTTTTTCTCTTTTTGTTTTATATGCACAAGTTCGTCATTACTTTGTACTTACTGCCATCTCATCATGCACCCCATGTCATGCACAACTCATACATACATATATGAGTTTGATTATGATTGGTTATATGGTATTTTGCATACTGTTATATTGGATTAGTGGATTATGACAATTATGACGATTTATGATTAATGTTAAGAAAATAAAAAGAATAAAATAACCTTTTTCTAGTGGGTAATAACTTATCATGATTCTCCATAATAGAAGGGAAAAAAGGAAAACAATACTATTCCGTTTTTAAATTAGTTTTGGCATAAAAAAGAAACAAATACGCTGATACAATTAATTTGGTATCTATATCTATGCATGGGACATCCACGAATAGACACATGCGTGAGTTTAGGTACGTTACAAGTTATGCTTAGTAAGACGTAATTATTGTGAAATGATCATTACTAATAATGGTTAGTAGTATGAAAGAGAGAATGAATTATTGTTGGGGAACAAGTACCTTAGGTGGCATGTTAGGACACTCAAGACGGAACTCGTGCATGATCCAAGTAGTTTTGATCCCATTTGGTGCTCTGTTTCTGTAGAAGACCAGTGTTTTCCTCATCCCTACCAATTGGCTTGTTCGTGGATCCATCACCGTCCGATCTTTACCTGTTGCTTTCCAGTATCCGCTTATTGTCGCTCTATTTGTACGATATCCAGTCGCATATTTTCTATCGCGGAAACTGAAGAAATACCATTCTTTTGCATTCAGCTTTGCCACATCTTTTACACAACACAAAAGATTTTATAAATCATTAGTAAATTAATATGAGGGTTTGATTAGATATCTATAAAAATTGTCAAATTTGTAAAAGAGATAAAATCGTATGCTAAATATTAATTTATGTATTTTTGTTAACAAAAAAATTAAGAAATTTATTTACATTGAAAATTTAATGACTGGGTCACTGTAATTTTATTTATAAAACCGGAATTGTAGTCTATAGGTTTATAAACAGTGATGTGAAGGTTTTTGTGATGATATAAGACTTGTGAGGTAGACAAGGCGGAGGATGTGAGACATTGTATTCTGTTTTGGCAAAATATAATTGTGATTTTGACTTCAACGGAGAAATCATTGCTCCCTCAAACCTTCCTCCTATCAGTTTCGCATTAATCTGAGGATGATCACGAAAGTGTCTGACTACCTAAAAAGATTCCTTTATTCTGCCTTAATTGAGAAGAAGAGTAATAGACCATAATTTATTTTTTGGAAACATAATTATTATCATTCATATCCCAAATAGTACTATATATTGTTTATTTTGACTATGATATATATACATATATTCGACTAATTACAAGAAGATCGTGCAGGTCTTGAAAGTAATAAAGGTTTCTTGAGTCTCTAAAGTTGCTTGTGATATGGAGCAAAAAGGTCTACGTGTTTACACACCAGCCTAATCTTTTGTTTATTCTTTTGTTGCATTTTAATTAATGTTCTTTAATGCAACAAATTAACTAACTCTGAATTTTATAATCGACAAGTTATCTTTTTTTTAACAAAGTCCCTAAAAGTCAAAACTACGGAGAGAACCAAAAAAATTTAAAAGTTGAGAAAAAAGATGACAACAAGATTCTCGGTCACCTTTTGGAAAAACTTCCGTAATTTCTAAATGTATCAAAAGAGAATTCACACACAAAATGAAAATCACCATATGCATACAAACACACACACGCATATACATATATGCATGTTTTATATGAATAGTGTATACTTAACAAAGAGATATATATATAATATAACTATTTATTTCATACTGTAATCTGATTTACGAGAATGCTATAACGACAGCTGTGATTTTGTATACTTCGCTGCTTTTGTATGTATAGCCTCCATGTTTTATTTCTAATTAATCTAAAACATTTTATTCTTTAAAAAAGCATGTGTCTCAACTAATCATGTCACGCCGGATAGTGTATTATTAACTATTATTTTAATGCTATAAGAATCATCCGATAAATTGATAAATCCAAAACTAGAAGAAGAAAAAAAGATAAAGCCAAAACTAGTATTTATGTAAGTATATATCATCCGTAATAAAATCCGACTAGTACGCATAAGTAAACATCTAATTGTATAATACTAACCGATGCCGAGAATAAAATTTGATTTTAAGAATCTATTTTCTTATTATGTTCAATTCAAGAATCTTCATCTTAAATGGAAAGTTTCAAGAATCTTTACGAACACAATTTGAAACCCACAAAAACCAGGAGTGAATAGGCCGGAAAAGTTATAAAATATAGATATACACATAAACAAACTCGTAAACACATGATTAGCAATCACAAGTATATAAATATAATTAAAACACAGAAAAGTATATCAATATATTACCAGGAAGCTGCCACGGCTCACAAGTATGCAAGTCAATCTCCACAAGATCAGTAGCACCATTCAAGGCTTCATCAGCGTCATCATCCTCAACATCACCTTGGTCGTATTTGGCCCTTATCTTGTTGCAAAGATAGTGACAAACCAACTCTTCATCGCTTGGATGAAACCGAAACCCTGGTGGCAATCTGGATCCAATATCTTTCAAACCCATTATATGAATAAATCTTTAGCTTAATATGTATTTTCAATGTAGAAACCTTCAACTTATGCGAATACTACCAATACCAAGAAAAGCTTAGTAGAGGAGGAAGAAGGAGAGGGAAAGGGAGAGGGGTGTGTCTAGGTACATATATAGGTTAATTATGTACATATTTATAGTTAGGGGGAATTAGTATAATGTATATAATAATATAATATATAGTTGTAGCTAAGGATGGTAGATGACAACTTAGAGTTTCTTACAAAAATATTGTAAGAATAATCGGGTCCATGCTTGTGTAATACAGTATATGTAGTTAGTTATGGTGGGAAGTTTCAAGAAAAACCAAAGTTACAAGAAATCTTAGTTGTGAGGTGTCTCATGGGACACTATTATCAATATTCTCTTTTGTTTCATTGTTATCCACTTAGCGAAACAAACTAAACTTTTCCCTTCTTTTTTCCTTGTTCTAATAAGCGTTTTCATTTAGATACGTTTATTTGAATGTGATTGTTCGGCAAAATCGGAATGAATATATCACTACTCTATAAAATACGCACGCTAGTCGGACGGTGAACTACCGTACAGCGTCAAACTGTATATACGGATGTTTATACAGGGTATATACAGCAACTATTTTTATAAAAAAATAGAATATTTAGTAATTTAAAGATAAATCTAAATTATATATCATAAATATCTATAGTACTTCTAAATATTTTCTAATCTAAACAGTAAAATTTCAAACATATACTAACATCATTTTTTGTGGAAACTAGATGTGAAACAGAAAAATACGCTATAAATATATACTAGATTTTGATCCGTGTTTAGAAAATGCGGGTTTATTTTAAAATTAAAAAAATTCTTTTTATATAAAATATATATAAGATAATGTATAGGTTTGTGTATATTTACCTAGGTGCACTGAACCGTATCAAACTGGAAAAAACAAACCAAAATTAAGCTAAATGTCATAAATAACCGAACATATCTTATATCTTTGGAACCAAAAAAATAGAAACCAAACTGAGAACCAAATAAGTACTTAAAATTTTTAAAATACAAATTATATACCTACAAATATCAATTATATTTAATTTCTAAATAACCAAATATCCTAAAAATACTATTTATAAACCAAATTATGCAACAAAAAAAATAATGACTCAAATATTTTGTATTGAAATAATTAATAGTTAATTATTTATCCTATTTTTTTTTCCAAACAACCTAAACTACCCGATTTAAGCGTAAGATATTTTACATTTGTAAAAATTCAATAAAACGTAGCATATACATTGTTAGAATTTTTAAAGTAAATAAACATGTTTTATTTAAACCTGTCTATTTTTACTAATTTCATTTAAATCTCCAATCCGTTTAGACCCATTTGATATTTTTTATGATAATATTAATCATTTAGTTCATATATCAGAATGTAAGATTAGATCTTAATAATTGATTGCATGTAATTAATTAAATTAATGTTTCATAGTTGAATAATTGATATTAAGGCTTCTAGTTTCCAGTTCACATAAAAATGAAAAAAAAATGTTATACACGAGAGAATTCTCCATTATAACATATATTAAATATAACTAAACTACTGAAAATTTTACTATTAATGAAATTATACGTGGTAATGATCACATTATGTGTAAACATGTATGAATCAATACTATTAAAAGGGAAGGAGTCTTAAAAAAATTACCTATGAAAGTTGTTTGGACCCTTTTATTTATCTCATTATTTTTTTGTCTTACTTTAAATTTAGATTAACAATATATTACCATATATTTCTCTAACAATACTTTATTTAATTCCCTTATTTATTCAAATCTCACTCCTAAATCCTAATAACTACTATTATTATATTTACCGTTTTAATTTTTAATCGTAAAAACATTGAAACTAATGTTTTATATTACCGTTTTTATCATATAATATATAATTTAAAGCAAGAGAAGTTACACGACATATATGTGTACATTCTAACTTCCTCTTTCCTTTATAATAAAGTAATCATATTATATATAAAACTTTCCCACTAAAATCTCATATCATATACTAAACTTTCAACCGTCTATAGTTTGATCGATATTTTCATATTTAAAAATGAGTTTTCTGAATATTCATGTTACCTTCACAAAAATGTAGAAATTCATTGGTTCTGTTAAAGTTAACCCGACTTCACGATATCAGTATTGATTATTCACGATTTTGAAAATTATTGATTTAGATATTATACTTTTCACTTAAAAACGAATCAATACTATTAAAAAATAAATAGTCTTAAAAATCTAATATAAAAAAGTTGTTGGAGTCATGTATAACTATTTTTTTTTGGTAATACCATTAATCATTCTGACCATACAATATTTTAAATATTTTTAACAGATCCTAATATTATTCTTTATGATACATTTGCTCAGAAAAATATTTCAACAACCATGTTTTTGTACAATAACGTTAAAAATCTATATAAAGATTATTGGACCTGATATGAACATAATGGGTCCACATATGTTCGGGTATTTAGGATCCTAAAAGAAATCAAAATACCTAAAAAATCTGAAAATATTCGAAATACCAAACAAATACCCAAAAAATTCAAATACCTAAAAATTCAAAATTTTATTCAAAATCTGACACGATAAACTGAAAAATACCTATTTTTTTAATTTGAAAATTTACCTAAAATCAAAAACTATAATCGTAAACCAAAAACTGAAAAAAATATCCATAATACTGGAAACATATTCGAAATATCCAAATATACCTAATAAACACAACATATTTATGATCGGGTCTAGAGTAGGACTCGGACTCAAACAAAGACCTGCGGGTCCAAAAAAACCCAATAGGTTATCTTCTCTAGACCTGAACTAAACCTATATTTTTGGGTCGGTTCGGTTTATTTTTTTGATCCGGATATAATTCTCATGCCTAAAAGAAATTAACTTACGTAAAAAGATACATATAAAATCTCAAATAAACTAATTCGAAGATTATATAATTGTTAAAAATTATATTTTTCGATGTAAGAAGACTTTGTATTATAATATAATCCAAAAAAAATCCGCGCTTTCCAAGCGCGGGTCAAAATCTAGTAATATGTTTTATATTCATGGAAATTTATTGTTAGAGTAATTATATAATAGATTACTAGATTTTGACCCGTGCATCCGCACGGGTATTTAATTCTTTTTTTTTATAAATGTATATTTGTTGTAAGTGAAAATGTCATATTATTATTTTGTATTAAATTTTATTTTGTTTTCTTGTAAGTATAATATTATATTCCATCTATTATTTTTTAACAAAAATATGTTGCTATTTATTTTTTATGTCACTATTATATGTCATATATGTTCATCATATAATTAATCGTATTTTATAAGTACCATAATATAAATAATCATATAATGAATAATATTTTATACGTACAATCATATAAATAATTATATATATTATATTTTTAAAACTTAATGTGAAATATAAAAACTATAACTTAAGTTGGTATTTGAAAGTGAATTTTGTATTTTTTTTTTCTTATATATATGTAAAACATATTTTGATAATGGTTATTGGAAACTATTTTAGTAAAAAGCAAATTTTGAATATATGTATATTTTTGAATCAATTTTCGAAATAAATTAATTTTAAATTAATATTTTGATTTAAAATATGTATAAATAATTATTTATGCAAAAAATGGTTTTAGGTAATTAGATTGGATCATTTTTCATATATTTTAAAAATCTGACCAGATATATAGTTTCACATAATATAATAGACTTCTATTTTTTTCTTAATAACATAAACCCATTATTATTTTTAATATACTGTTACCCATGTTTCAAATAATTTTTTTTACTGTTATTCATGTTTCTAAAGAGTTTTTAAATGTAATTTTACTTTAATAAGATAGATATTGATATCTAAATTATATTTGAATTTCGTATATTGCAGTTAGATATTATGGGTTCAATCCTAAAATGTTGATCATGCAATGTATATTAATTGCAGCATTAGTCGTTATCTAAATTTTAGGAAGTTATTGAATTTGTTCATATACGGAAATTAAAATTTATATGAGTAATCAGATGTACGTTAGAGAATTTATTTTCAATTGTTTGATTATATCTATGTAGTATATTGTTTACATGTTTGATTGTCAAAACATATTTGGCACGGAATTATTGTTTACATATTTGCAAGATTTTTGGATGATTGGTTAATATTTTATTTTATTTTCAAAAATTTCTTGTACGTAAAAAAGAATGATTACAAAAACAGAACCAGTTGATTTCTTTAACCGAATGATTTATATAAATAAAGACCAAAACATGACCAGTTGTCTACCTTCTAAAAGTTCATTATACAAAAAAAAAATGTATTTGTAATATATCAATATCATAAGTTATATATTGTGTCTCGGTTTCAAGTTGTAAGAATCATTATCAAAAGTGAAATTGTTCTCATGATTATACGATATATGCATGTAGACTATTACGTGAAAATATGTTTTGGTACAGATAATTATTGTTAATAATAAGTAATGGGCTTCAACGATATCTAGTTGTGAAAGCTTTGCCCGAGATTTAATTTTTAAATGTTAAGAGATAATGGCATTTGATGGTAATTAGTGAAAAAAGTTAGGATTAAATATTAATTGTACTTCAGTTAGTTTAGATAATTAGAGTGATTAATTGTAGGACCAAAAAAAAATGTAACTAAAAGGTCCAAACAACTTTCATAGGTAGATTTATTAAAACTTCTTCTCTTTTAATAGTATTGATGGAAGAATAATAAATGAATTTATTTAAATTATGTAAAGTATTTATATATTTAAAAAAATATAAAGTAAAACCAAAAAAAATAGTTGAGTCTAATAAAATGGTCTAACAAACTTGTTTAAACAGATTTCTTAGGATTTTTTTTCTTTTAATAGTATAGATTTTGGACAGTAAAATGCAGCTGCCGCAAGTTTATCTTTCTCATTGATGAAGAAAAGGAGATAAATTATAAGCTCCTTCCTATAAATTTGGATTCACGTATACATGGTAAAATAATTGTCAAAATTTCCAAAACAGGGCATACCGTTTAATTTAATCGAACTATGAAATTCGGTACGTCAAGATTCCGTTTAACGTATATACACGGCGCTAGTGCCCCCCCCCCCCCCCCCCCCCCCCCCCCCCCCCCAAACAGCCGAGAAGAGAAGGAACAACAAAAGAAGAGAAGGAACAACCTTTATATATCTTCGATAAAACTTTATAGACTATTCTTCTTTGGTAAGACTGGTCTATATACAAAATAAAGATGGATCGTTTGAATTTAGCTTAGAAAATCTTATTAGAAAAAAACTAGGGAAGTCATAAGAAATTTAGTAGATTTTATTTGTGGTAACTACCGTGTGATATTTTTGCTGTCCATAATTAGTATTAACCAGGCTTGTTATATAAGTTTTGTTGTGTGAAATTAATATTTCCTGGCCAGAGATTTAGGGGAAAATATAATAGTCTACTTTATGTGGTCATTGTGATCCTCTAGCCATATATAAATGGACCTAGTTAATATGTCAAACATTTTTTCTGATTTGATGTAATTCAAACGAAAAAGGGTTGGCGAAGCATATGATTTAAAGTTGTGAACCAGCATCCAAGAGTATACATATAACTCTTACTAAAATAAAAATTTGTAATGAAATTATTTTAAAGAGAATTTAACATTACTTTGTAATACTTGATTATCCTTTTGATGCCTAATTTTCTACAAATAAAATTCCATGGGATGGTTGATTCAATAATGAATTAGATTTTCCTTTTTTTATACCCCAAAAACATACATTGATTCATTTTGATTAAATAGTTGACATTAATCCATGCACAATTAATCTACGTATAAAATGCTAATGTGGCATATATGTGACGAGAGCCAATTTATTTAAAATGTCAGAGACAGTATACTTCCAATATGTAAGAATGTATGCGTACCAATATCAATCAATAATTACGAGGTCAACTATATACATAGGTATTGCTCAAATGACAATATATACATCAATATAATAAAACAGTTCAACTGGTATGTTCAGATTCTGCTATAATCGTCATCAAAACAATTGTTTACATCTCAATGTTTTTTGCAAGTTTAGCATTTTAGCGGCCGATTATGCATTTTCTTGTTTAGTAGTCTGTTAACAATTAAACTTAAGCATTTCTTTTGTGGTGTATGCATATTTGAATATCGTTCCGGGAAAGATTAATTAGCAGAGTTCAAACAAAAGATACACAAAGATGCATAGAAAAGTAAATAAGACACTGCAGTTGAGCTAAGGTGGGAGTGACACCGTTTTGTGAACCAGTAGAAAGATTATATTTTGACAAATGTGGTAGTCAATCGCTGTGACCAAATTGATAGTTGATACTTGTAGTATATAACTAGTACTTGTATGCAACTTAGTCACGATATTTGCGACAGTATTTTGTTTTATCAGAATTTGTTATGATTTTACTCTAAAAAATGCAACAACAATTATTTAAAACAAATGTGCAACATAATAACAATAACAAACCATGTTGAGGATCGATACTTCTATTCTACTCGATTTATCTATAAATTCACATGAATCAATCTAACTAAATCAACGAGGGTTCTCTCTACAAAATGTACAATTGGTGCGATACATAAATTCGCAAACATTCACTGTGAACAAGGATTATAGTCGTCTTTGTTTACATCAGTGGAGATTACTCATTCTGTCTTAATGTGGGTTATATAATCCAAAGAGTACAAGCCAAATAATTAAATAAAGAGTACCAGGAGCAAAACCCATATGTAGAGAAAACACCATCTTTTTTTTTAACACTAAACGCTTATATTAAATTAAAAATCCAAAAGTCTTAGACAGTCACAACCGAAGATGTAATCGACAATTAGGTGTTATATATATATTAAGATAGCTAAATAATAATGTGGTAAAAGAGAGAAAAGACTAGTAAAAAAATTCACTTGTGAAATCTTAAAACCGTTGTTCGAACGAACATGATGAAATCGGATTTGATGCCAACGTTGAAATGCCTAATCGGGGTTTGAGAGCGGTTGAAAACTGTCGATTATTATACTCGCATCGTAGGAGACAAATACTGGTTGATCCTCTAATAAAACTCCCTGCTGAAGGAAAAGTGGAACATGAACTCCGGTTCTATAGTATTTATCGAAGAGAGCAAAAGATGCTAATTCCAATCGAGTGAGAACTCTCATCGTAACAGGACGAGGGAGGAGATATGGACGGATCCGTAGGGGCAAGCCCGTGAAACTAACAAAACACCATCTCTTATATATAAAATTCTCTTCGTTTTTTTTTTAACAACAAACTTTCATTCATCTATAAAATATCATTGCTGATTTACTTGCGAAGAAGGCTGTGTATGCTCTCTGTGTCTTGAATATTAAATTCTCTCATTCTACAAGCCACTATAGAAATGTTTGAATCTGAGAATCATTGCCTTTTCTCTTTTCTCAAATTTCGTGTTCGTAATCCTGTATGAAAAAATAAATTCAGTTGACATAGTATTTGTGATACTGTATGAATAATAACTTGTGACCGATTGTTCAATTAATCGGATGGAATATATTAGTTTACCAACCTGCCACTGGTGGGCCTGATCACGATTGCTAGACTTGACCGCGTGGAATATACAAATTGCATTTATTAGGCAATCTCTGCATATGAATTATTCTTCTTTTTTTGTGCACCAATAATTTGAAATAAAAGCTGCGAATAGAGAAAAGTTTTTTTTTTGATGCAAAGAATAAGGAAAAGTTGAGAATATGAAATATTCTATACAATAATTATATTTATTTTATGCAAGACGGATTATTTTCTACTTTTTGCTAAACAACATACTATTTTCTAACTATTTTAGCTTAGTCTAATGGGCAACCCCATATATTGTATCGTTCTATTCTCAATTTTAATAACATAAAAACAGAAGTAATACATTCTTACTTTGTAATTAATTGATCAAATTTTACTTGTAATTTCTAAGGAGATTTTTACTATATATAAATGTAATATACTGAGATAATTTTCGAAAAGTTCGATGGGAGTAAGGGGTCCATTAATGATGAACATGAACCCGAGACAGTGAAATTTGAATAGAACTCATTTGTTGATGTTTCGGAAACTCTTGGATTTATTTAAGAGATCCGCAATAATTGAGGTGTAGACAAAACTCAATTTTGTCGTTATGTTTCCTATGTTTCTCGTAATTATTGGAAGCTGTATAACACACACTGACACAAATAAAGACGGCACCGAAAAAAAAACTGGTGGTCAATCAATTAGGCTCTGAATGGTAACTGCGGTTTGAACGGTGCGGAACAAACGGTTCAACTGCGGTGCAGTTTTAACAGTTATAAAAACGTATAGATATATGGTATATGTAGAGATTTTTGTTACTGTTAACTGCGGTGCGGGGCGGAACGGTTGTAAACATTCGAAGCCTAAGTGTATTGCCTCACATATTTAACCTAATTTAACTCCGGTTTTTCAAAAGGTAAAACTTCAAATAATAAATAAAAGACTAAAAAAATAATTCTACATAAACCGAGAATCAAAAACTGAATTGGATTCAAACTGAAAAAACTAAATTCAAAATCGAACCGATGTTCACAAACATCTAAGCGATTTATATATTTCTGAAACTGAAAAACCAAAACATAATTAAAAACCGAACAAGTACCCAATATATTCAAAGTATAGTCTATATACCTAAAATATTAATTATATTTAGTTTTGAAATTATCAAATATTCTAAAAAGCTAATTATAAACCAAACTACTCTGAAAAATCCGAATTTTCTTATTCAAAATATTTTAAATTATCTAAATTATCCAAAAATATAATTATACAAATTTTAATCTAAAATATTTAAATTTATAGGAATTATCAGATATTTTATCCGAAAATTTCAAAATTATGATTTTATCCAATTATCTGAAAAACTGGAGTCAAATCGGAACCGAATTAGACTATGCATTTTATTGGATATCAGCCAGTTTCTAACATTGTTATCTGAACTAAACCAAAAATCAAAATAACTAAATAAAATTTTTATAAATAACCGAATGGTTTATATTTCTAGAATAAAAAAAATTGAAATTCAAAAAGCCAAACTGGAATTGAACCGAAAACTAAACACTCAAACCCTAGTTGAACTGCTTTCTCGCATTACTAGATAACACCGCAATTTTAATTTAATTTACAGATAACTTAAGCTGTTGACTTATTATAGTTCAACTGATATTAAAACCATGAGTTTTGTAAATAAAAATCATATACTAATATATGGATGTGATTAAATAGAATGGCTTATCCTTAAGGTTTGTGGCTATTCCTGATGCAGAAACCTACTAGTGAGCTGGATATTTAACAATAATGTTCATGGTGGATCCTATACATATTGTTGTCTCTAAAGTAGCTATATGTATAAAATATTTTGTGGGAAAGAAAATAATTTATATGTGATCAAGAATCATTCTGAAATGAAATTGGAGAAAAAAATCTTAAAGATTATAAATATTTGGAGTATTTTTCAGCTTTGTCAACAAAGTTTCACCATAGTAAATTTGGCAAACAAGGGATGACTGGTTGGAACTATGGTTAGGACTTAATTTTAAAGTTAGTAACAAAATCCAGATGATCAATTTTATTTCTGATCCGGTTAATCAATGAATCAAGAAGAAATGGTTAGGAGTATAAATTTCAACGAAAAGACCGTTGAAAAGTAGATTGTAAATCAAGATGTGTTAATCGGTATTGGCCTTTTGCTTTGTTGATCCGGAATATATTATGGGAGAATTGGAAAAATGAGACACTTTGAACTTTTGTTTGTCACAATAAGACTTCTCATACTTTTGATAATTTTGGACATGTTTTACCCTTCTTTAATGAGAAAAATAGTAAATTAAATTTTAAAAATGTAAAAAAATATGAAAACCGTTGGAAACATAAGTATGACAATATATATGTTTAAACTTTTTTAAAAAAAAAATGGAATCATATTTTATTTTATCTTCTAGCTACAATTAGAAAACTCATTCTGGTAATCTACCTAGTTTATATATCCGATTTTATGTTTTAAACATAGATATATCAAGGGTATATACCGTAAACTAACATTTCTTGTATATTCTAACTTAGATAGAATCAGTTACGTTATAATCAAGAAAGATATCTTCGGTCTACCTACAGTTTGATAACGATATATAGCCACAACTCAATGATATAAGTTGGTTATATTACGTGACATAACTTGTCCTACCTTTTACCTTATATGACGCCTACAGGAAGAATACATTTCTCACCTACTATACGGTATTCTGCTTAGGTAGTGTATATATTATAGGCAAATCGTGAAAATATGGAAACTTCCATATTTGGTTAAAAAAGTTTCATAAATCTAAACTAAATCTACCATAAATCTCTCAAAATATATTTGAAAATATTTTCTCCACATTCTACAATGCAATGCGAAAGGTGATTGTTGTTGATGGAACTTTTCTGAAAAATAAATACAAAGGAGTTCTACTTGTTGCTACTGCTGTAGATGGTAACTCTAATTTGTATTCGATTGCATTTGGGTTGTTGATTCAGAGAATGAATGATTCATGTGGGTGGTTCTTCAGACAGTTGAAAGGGGTTATTGCTGATTGTCAAGACCTAGCTTTTGTCTCAGATAGAAATGCGTCTATTTATAAGGTGCTAAACTTTGTATGATGCTAGACCTATTGGGTGTTAAGGGCATGGCCTCTCTGTCTGCAGAGCATGGTTCAAAAATATGATCTCGGTGAAGTCGATTTTTCCTTGCTGATATAACTACTATCTCACTTCCACCTACCACAAACCTACCTTGTACAGCAAGAAACACTTTTTACTAAAGAGTTCATTATCCAGGTGGGCATGTGATGAAGAAACATTCAAGCAGTGGACTTCCCGTAGACCTTACAAAGTAACATGAAAGTGAGTGATGGTGACAATGCAGAGCTACATGAGACTGAAATGGCCATGTAGAAGTGGATGCACTCCAAAAACAGTGCGCTTCTACCCTTCCACATCAGCAACCAGCATCCTCTTTGTTGCGAGAATCAAGAAAATGGCACCAAAGGAAAAGGTGTTGTGATGCCACTGTTTTCTATTAATCTATTACAATCTCACTTTAAAATTTTTTGATCTCAATTCAAAGTTCTTGACTGAAGAATAGAAAGTAGTTTGCTTAGAACAATTAAGTTTTATAATTTGCCAAATCCCAATTCATGAACTGCAGCCGATTTGTGTCCACTAGAACTTGCCACTTTTCAAATGTCAAATTCTTATGTACTATGATATTGTTTGTAGCGAGATGCTGGTATGTATTCCAATAAAAACATATTACAATATTGTTGCAAGAAAAAATGAAAGATGCAAAGAATGAATAATTGACAATGGCATCAGCTCCTTTATCTACAGAATAAAATAGTAACAAAATCCATCACAAGCTTGCCTAGTAGACTTCCACATTCCTCTGCTCACTCCTCTTTAATTGCTTCTTGTACTCCAACCAATCGATCCCTGTTTAAAATCCCCCAACCATCTTTGGCAGCAAGTGATATCATGATCTCATCGATACCCTTCTCCATACCCTTGAGACCACACATGTAAACAAAGGTGTTGTCTTTTTTTTTCCAGCAACTCCCACAACTCTTCTGCATACTCTGCCATTCTTGTCTGAATGTACATTTTCTCTCCCTTCTCGTTCGTTTGTTCTCTGCTCACCGCAAAGTCCACCACAAGCTTACTGTGACTAGGATCAAACTCCTGTCATTATTATCCACATAGGTCAACCCACCTCTTCGTACAAGAGGAGATTAGTTTACCGTGACTAGGATTACCTCCGTGTAGAGTAGTGAGCTGTTTGTGGATACATCCAAGAAGAGCCATGCCAAACTGTTGAATTACATATATAGCCAGTCAATGTCAAATGGTGACCGTCCAAAGAAACACGTAGAGGAAGAAGAAGACTGTCCCACGAAACCGTAGACGAAGAACAAATCTTCAGTTCCCTAATTCGTGTCTGACAAGGAAAAGGAGGAACATGAAAACGAGATTAGAGCAAAAATCAAATTAACACATACCGTTTGTGAGAAATCGTAGGATTTGATGAAACTAATGAGGAAACAAAGAACTGAGCCGACGACGACGAGCAAACGAGGACGACGAAACAGAGAGTACAGAAGAAGAAACAGAGAATAAGAAATAGAGAAGAAGAAACATAGAACATAGACTATGGGTTTTAGCCGATGAAGGAGGTGAAATCGTCATTGAAGAAAGGAAAGGAGATCGGCGGAGAAGATGATAGATGGTAATTAGGTTTAGTGATGTGTATTTACCTTTTATCTATTTTACCTTTTTTAACTTTATAAAAATCTAATTAAAATATCTAAATTTAATAAATAAAATTTAATTTAGATTAATTTGGGGGTATAAGGGTATTTACAAAAATTAAAGTCCTAATGAGACAAAAAATGTAGATAAAGTTTTAGAGTGACAAATCCAAGTTGAAAGTGTCTCTTTTTTCCAATTTTCCCATATATTATTACCATTGCACTTATGTACCCTTTGACACTGCACGTTCTCATCGAAAGTACATATTCTCCCGTAATTTGTTTTGAATCATTTTTTTGAAAAGCCTCAATTACAAAAACAAAAACAAAATATGCATTGTTGTTTTTGGTAAAAGTAATATATATTATTCTTGGATTACGAAAATTTTCCATTTTATTAAACAGAATTAGAAAACTAGATTTTGAAGCATTATAAAATATTTTTTCCTTCTACGATGGAATAGTTTACCTAACATTAGGGCAAACCAAAACATTAAGTTTTTCTCTGAGACCTTCCGTTCAACATCGAAAATCATCTCATATTTTCTTGTAGATTTTTTTTTTTGACGTGTAACATCTTGAAGACTGAGTTTTGTAGCCAAATTCATACGACCACAACTTAGAAGTATGTATAGGAACATATAATTGATCAAAAAGAACCTATGAGATAAATATATAAGCCAAGATAGCTAACACAACAGAAATCATAATTACAAGTAGTGAAAAGAAGTATTACGAGTTGCTGATGATCATACATAGATTTGAAGCTAATAGACTCACATTTTCATATTTGCTTTTAGATGGCACAGGTCGGTTTAATATTTTAAATATTTGCAAGATCTCTTGACTGTCATCACAAATTTGTTGAAATGACTATCTTACTTTGCTTTTGATTGGCACATCTATTTTGAAATCTTTCATAGTAACTCATTTATCATGAATTATTTAGGATAAACACGTCAACTTAGTTTTAACATATTTCTGATTTTATTGATTTTATATTCGATTAATCTCAGGATAAAATTACTACAGTAATATAGTTTTCATTTAAACTATTCTGTTTATATTAATTAGCATATAACCCCATATTTTTAGGTTTTAAATAGGGCACTGATTAATTTGATGATTTAAGAATAGGAGTTTATCGATCTATATATAGATTAAAACAAATCATTCATATATATAGGCTCCATGGATAATAACATATTTATCATTTAGAAGAAAAGTGTACACATATAGAGACGTGCTTATATATACATGTGTATTCATATATAGAGAAACTAATCTCGCAAATGATGTGTATACATATAAACATACATTGATATATGAGAGAGATATGTATTATTGAAGCAAAGTGATGGGAATAAGGGTAAACTCAAGGGGAAGAGTCTATTGCCAAGTAGGGAAGTTTATATGTGTTTGATTGCAGAAAGAGTGACGGATTTAACATTCTTTGTCGTGATCTAATTATTCGTCTTTTGTATTCCTTAGCAGCCTTCTTCGTCATATATATTAAATATTGTTAAACCCATTTTTTTGTCTTTTTAGTATTAACTATTGTAAAAAATTGGGCTACCTCTATTAATTAATCGCAAACGTACAAAAATATTGTTTTTTTTTTTTTTTTTTTGAAAAATACAAAAATATTGTTGAATACCGTCTTGCAATATTTCTACTTTTAAAACGCGAGATGATCATTTAGATGGCACAAGTTTTATGCATCACAGTATTTAATATAGTATTGATATTTCTATGACTGAATAAATAAGTTTTGTGATGCAGTCGGGCGATCATAGGATTTAAAAGGTTGCATGCGAGATTTAGTAAAGATTTCAATAAATTTTTTTTAAAAAAAATTTATGAGCTTATGTTTATATAATTTTCTTCAAAAAATTGAGGATTTGTAACAAATGTTTTATCAGGTTTCGGTCCTCAATGCAGTTGATTGATTACATTATGATTTGTATGTATTATAGTTATTTAATTGAATATTTGGATTCAGAGATCCGAAGGGTAACATCTAACTACTAGGCAAATCATTGTGCCAACTAATATAATTTTGTTTTAAAATTGAACGAACAAGACATGATTATGTGACTCATGTCACGAACGCTGGGTAAGAAAAGCAAACCAAAGATATTCATGATGGTAAATTTAAATGCTCGCACAAGAAAGAAAGTACATGCAAGTATCAAGGAATACATAAACAATACTAAAGTTCAAAAAAAAAAACATATGTATACCAAATCCTAATATCATTATGATTTAAACAATACTAAAGTTCAAATAGTACACGTATATATATTCTAAATAAATGCACATGGCATGCAATTTACCGTTCTATCTTGCAGACCAAATCCTAATATCATTATGATTTATTTATACCATCTGTTGACATTGACTCTTGTTAGACTATTTATGTACTCGGTTTCTATGTATATTTGTAGCCTGTAAAAATTCTGTTGAATATATTTCATCATTATATTTACTGTTATGCGTTTAGTTTTCATTAAACCATTTGCAAAATATTAAATATATTCTGTTAGTTCTATCATATGTATACAAATAATTTAGTAGGCATGATGCAAGTTAAGCTACGGATTCACATCCAGTCATGAATCATATTCTGAAACAAACATATAGACATTTTTATATGCGGTATGAGATCTGCGCGTTTATGAGATACGACACAAAAGATATATACATGCAGTAGAATCCATAATCACCGAGCGATACTAATATATTATCAAACACGTGAACATTTTTCTGCGATTTTAGACCATACATAATGATAATGAATAAAACTCGAATTCGTTCGATCTTGAGCAAATGGACACCCAAAGACTCTAAGGCCGTGCGCATTCCGGGGAGCAATGAGCCAATTAATGAGGGCCAAAAACGTTAATATATACGGATAATAAATTCACCGACGAATATTAAAAGTTCCTATTGTAAAGGGCAATTACTGGGACAGGAGAACGATGTTTCTTTGTATGAAAGTGAAATAAATAGCTAATGGATCCGATACTCGTTTGATTCTGCTTTGACTTATGACCATTAGTTATTGTTTTCAATATTACTTTAATACAACACTCTTATTTTAGGCTCTAATTTATTTTTAGGTAAAATGTTAGGTTATAATTATTCCATTTACATCAACATGGACCTTAAATAAGCACATATTTAGGAAATATCTATGTAACTGTATCTGAAATGGTAGTAGTTCATTGTATCTCAAAAGCATATATCTTGATTGGAACATAATCTCTAATCATTGATCAATTGTTCAGAAAAGAACGTGCGGGAAGCATAAATCAATATACAATATTGATTTAAATTAATAAAACAAAACTTGTAAAACTATATATATTATAAATTTTCCTCAAAAAAAAACTATATATATTATAAATTTTGTTAGATTTTGAAAAATTGCAGAACAGTTTTAGTACTATAATCCCCATTTTCCGAGCTCGGTTATCTCTTTATGAAACTAAGAAACTATATGTAGTACTGTATAAAAACTGTGTTCCACCGGATTTTATTTTTTAAGTTTCCACTAGATAGTTTAAAAAAAAAGTTTCCACGAGATTTTGACTCTCTCTTACAAAACTTATAACTATTTTTGTTTACAAAATTTTATTTAATAAATATTATAATTTAAATTTGTTACAGAAATATTATAATTGAATCCATTATGTATTTTAAATTTTATATATTTTTTTCAAAATTTGTGTACATTATTATTATAAAATTTAAGTTTTTAAGCTTAAGAATTTTTTATCACTATTCTATATAATTTTTTATTTAATATTTAAAAATTATATAAAATAATTTACGAAAATGTCATTTTAGCTTTGTTACATGTTTATAAGTTTGAATTTCAGTCTTAAATTTGTGAAATAAAGCGAGAACATTAGTTTGAGATGTTAATATATTCATATTTTAGATATATGAATATTAATTTTTAATAAATTTGAAAAATATAATTATAGGTATTATACAAACTAATTTGTATTATAACGCTATATCATAATTTTTTAAAAATAACTTTTTACTTTTAATAATCTTTGTAATTTATTTTGTATTACATTGATTTATAATATATATTTTTTACGAAATAAAAATTGTTCATATAAAATTATATTTGTAGTTCTAATATATAGTATTGAAATTAAAGTTTGTATAAATATAACTATATAATAATCAAATATGATTTATTTGGTGTGCTTACATTTATTATAGTTAATTTTTAACAACCTTAAACTTAAATGGAGTAATAAAATTTTTAACATGTTTTTCATAGGTTAAAATTTGTTTTTATAATTTTTTATACAGAAGAGATAATGTGTTTGTTAAAATTGTCTTATATTTGAGTATATATTGTATGCTTATATGTATATTTGATTATTTTATATTCTAATGCATTTCAATAGAAAACCTCTTTACACATAGTTAAACATATTTTTGAGGATGCAACCGGCTTTTGAGTAATGCTAAATTCCATTGTAACTAATATGAACAATTCCATAAAATATCTCAACTAAATTTTGTTAAGTTTTTTAATACCAAAACTTTTTCGTTACCCACTTTAATACTTTAACTAATTATTTTATCTATTATAATACACAAGATTTTAAAATGTGCTCATTTTAATACCTAAACTGTTTTTATTTTAATCAAAAATATTAATAATTTTTTTTTAAAAGATAAAAAAATTCAAAATCTGAGAATTTTTTTTTTTAATTCCTACTTTTATTTTAAGTTATAGGAAAGAAATTAACTAAATAATGGGAAACATTTTAAATTTATAAAAGTTAATTTTGATTGAAAAAATAAATAAATATGCTTCCTATTTCCAAAAAGAAAACAAATTTGATATTTAAAAACTAAAATTTTTATTATAAAATTTAAGATTATCCACAATTGAGTTACTTTTATTTCTAAGACTTAAAATAAAACTAGAACTTTTAAGATTTTATTTGAAATTTATTAATATTTTGATTAAAATGAAAAACATTTTGTGAATTAAAATGAACACCGTTTAAAAGTTTGTGTATAAAAGGGGCAAAATAATTATTAGGAATATTAAAGGGAATTCTCTCAAATAAAATTTTTAAGTTTTTGTCACAAAAATAACTCTCAAAAAGAAAACTGACCAAAATAGCCCTTTTTATTTTGAAATTTTTTATATTTATTTTTATTTTTTTAATTTGAAACACTATCTTTAAAACTCCACCTCTTAACTCTAAACCCTATGTCTATATTAGTTAACCATGAGGTATAAATATACTCTTAAATAAAAATTGTTGGTCATTTTTTCTTTATGAGCTATTTTTGTGAAAATAAAATAAAAGAGATTATTTTAGAGAATTTTTCAATATTAAATTGGGTAATGAAAAAATTTGAGTATTAAAAAACTTAATAAAATTTAGTTGGAATATTTTTATGGAATTTTCGCTGAATTGACTGTTTGCCGAACGATTGGACAACCGTTCAAACTGACATGTATTTACGGTTTACTCTGATGCAAATAAACCCATGCATGCTTAACAAGACTACATCAACCACGTCTGATCAGACTTGCGAACCGGTTCTTGATCTAGGTTCAATCTAATAGCTTAGGACTCGATCCATATGAAACAAGTAAGAAAACTTATCTAGGAAACAAATATCCATCCGCAAGATTGGTTTAGAACTTAATCTCAAATATCTACGGAATTTCAGATTTCTAACTCTTCCGACCAATACTCGTGATTGTTTTAAATGGTTAAATTGAGTAATATGATGTCTTCAGAAGAAAAACTCATCGAGTTTCCAAAAGGCGACTTGTATTTGTTTATCTGCTCCCCAAATTCGGATCATCACAACAATATAGAACGATTTTTCCCAACAATAAAATATACCCATCTGTTTCATAAAAAATATCACAATGACATTTTTTTATATACAAAAAATATCATTTTAGAATTTGAATGCAATATATACTTATTTTCAGTTTAATATAAATTGCAAACCGTAGTTTAATATTAATTTTGCAAACTGTATTGATTTTCAAAATAATTTTATTTATCTCAACTATTATTGGTTAAATGAGTGTAGTTAGTAAAAAAATAAATGTATTCCAATCATTTCATTTGATTAATCTATATGGAAAGTGGCAGAGTGACACACTTGTGAAATGATATAGTATTAATAATGTTCGTTAAAACCTAATTTTATTTTGTTTTATAAACTTCAAAAATTAAATGAACATCAAGAATATTTTGAAAGTGATGTCGTATGAATAAAATTATAAACACTTCAAATCCCAATAAGCCAATGACACGTACGCTGTACCATTTTATCTAAATTACGTTTTCAGCAATAATAATTCATAACAAGGAAAAGAAAATGACACACTTAATATCAGGATGCACATGTGTGACGAGTGAAATAATACTTGAAAGACAAAGAAGAGAATACAGATGAAATTTGTATAATTGACACCAAATGATTCGGAATGATATAATTTAGATACGTGGGAAATTGTTATCTACAAGTTATAAGCATCTTATATTCTCGATTGTGATGGGCATATATATATCAATGAATCTCATAATGCATTGAACCCTGCACCTTTATATTTATCTATTAGTAGTTTACGTTGTATATGTGTTCATATAGGAAGTTAGTATGATTAAACTAAATAATGAAAACAGCAACGACAAAAATTAACGACTCTCGGCAACGGATATCTCGGTTCTCGCATCGATGAAGAACGTAGCAAAATGCGATACTTGGTGTGAATTGCAGAATTCCGTGAACCATCAAATTTTTGACCGCAAATTGCGCTCCAAGCCTTCTGACCTTCTGGCACGTCTGCTTGGGTGTCACAAATCGTCGGAAAAATGTATTCATGATTGACGTATTTTTTTTCTTCTTTTTTGGTAGCTATACCAACAAAAATAAGTTACTATACGAGTTTTTATCATATATTCTTAAAAAATCTTATTTTCACGGTAGGCAATTAAATATTTATCCAGCATATATATATATATATTAAATAGAATTAATGTACAGGTTAATATGAAAATTTTATGTGTGTTTTGTTTTATAAATCTCGTCTCTGTGATCAATTTAGCAAAAATATTTGAAACAAAATTTAATGCAAGAACCTAAACACATATACGAATTATACTTTCACCAGAACTGGGGAAAATCCGATATAGTGAATATTGTACATAAATAAATCATGTATATATAACCTGTATAAGTTATTTCATTACTTTTGGAAAAATATACTTTATTTCCTTGTCGTATTAAAGTGAAACATCGTATTTTCTTAAGAATCACCAAACGGTATCTTCTTTCTCCTCAATGGAAATCCACCTTTCCCTTGTTATCATCTTTTATAAGAGACGCATATGCAAGATTTAACCTATCACATTAAAATTAAAAGTTAGAAAATAAAAAAGTATTTTTATATGTATTACTTGACTATTTTTTTAATACATTGTTGAAATAGTTATAACATTAACTTCTACATGTTCAATGAGCTGGAAAATGCTCTTTAGAATCTAGACATACAGATTTTTTACCAGTGAAATGTTTTTTTAAAAAGATGTTTTATCCTGTTCAGGAAAAAAAAAACAGTAAAGATTGCACGTTTAGATCATATTCAGTATTATTCCGCCAAACAGAAACAATATTTACTTAAGTGATAATATTCTAGCAGTCAATGTCATGTTAATAACAACAACAGAAATTTGATGGATACTTTTAGCAAATTTGATCAATCTATCTAATCTATTAAAATAGGAGTACAAAATTAGATTATCCCTTAGTTTTCCACTATATTTACAATGGCATGCCACTGAAGTTATTAATTAACCTATCTTTTAGGATTTTTGTCTTTTCTCTTCAATTAATGTATTTCCAAAATCAAATTCTAACTAAAAAATCATGGCAACAATAATTAATAAACCTAACTTTTAATATTTTTTATCTTTTCCTTTTTATTATACATATGTGTATTTGAAAATTATTAATTCCATATATACATTTCGTAATTACATACATTATACAGTAATTATTTTACTAATTCCACATATACATAATAAATAGTATACAACAATTTCATTATACATAATCATAAAATTTTGATCCATAAAAACAGTTTATACAATAATTTCATTATATATAATCATAAAATTTTGATCCATAAAAAATAAAAATACATTTGTGTGATTTTACAGGTCGTATTC
Source organism: Brassica napus (assembly GCF_020379485.1). Lineage (NCBI taxonomy): Eukaryota > Viridiplantae > Streptophyta > Magnoliopsida > Brassicales > Brassicaceae > Brassica > Brassica napus. The sequence goes on along the minus strand of NC_063434.1, from coordinate 4,476,564 downwards.
TAAATAAATGGATGATATAATTAAGGGTTTACATGATAAAATAAAACTACTCAATATAAACTATAAAATTATTGTGTTTATAAATGTCATATTAAAAAAAAATAAACGGGTAAATTTTAAAATATATATTATCACTTATACAAATAAATATTCATTTATCAAAAAACTAACACCTGCGCGGATGCGCGGGTCAAGCTCTAGTTCTTATTAATTTAGATGTTTTAGAAACAAATTTGTTTCATATAAGTAGATTTTTTGTATTTTCTGTGAAAAAATGTGATTTTCAAAACAAATAATTGATTTTATTGAAAAATTACAGAAAATACAAAAATTATTATTAGTTAAAAATTATTAAAAAATTACAGAAAATGATATATTTATTATAATAATTTAATGTATTTTTTAAATATGTGTAAAAACACTAAAAAATATATTATTGTGAAACGAATTGAGTATAATATACTAATGTAGTAATATGCTGCGAGAGATATGGAAAACAGTGTTGACAAAAGAGGGGCAGTTTGATTGGGGGAGGTTGAAGAAGCGTGTCATCGAGAACTTTGAGCTTATGATTAATTAAGATTTAATTTTATTTAATATTCGCCGCCGCAATGCTATTGGACTCATTCATTCCTTTACGATACCAATAAAAAACTATGGTCAGATATTTTTTTCGGCTCGATGGTCAGACTCGATTTTCAGGTTTTCCATCATAATCACATGAACTGATTTTAATTTTGTCACGACCCTTTTTAGAAGGGCTTTTATTTTTAACCAAATGATTTCACCATGTATCATACACCCCCCTTACAAATATGCGGGCTGCTAACATTAACTACAGCTAAGCTCATTATAAAAAAAAGTTTAATCGATTTAAACCCCAGATTAATTGATTCGAAGTATGTGTCGTCAATTACAATTATATATGTAAATAACATAACGAAATTAAATAAATGCATGCCTCATATAGTTGTGTATTAAGCTAGATTAAACCGATACATATACAAAGTTAGATAGACATCACGAAATATTTGAGTATGAATCTACTAGTTCATTACCAACTTATTTTGATTGATATTCACATAAAAACAAATATTTACAATTTCTAATCATTGTGTATTAGTTGTAGCATCAATCAATCCTACGAACAATAAAACATATCGAAGTTGATAATATGATGTGAGATGACTAATGTTCTTTTTTTGAGATGGCTAATGTTGAAATCATTGTTTGAGGTAATTATATATAACTTTTTTTGTTCAACAAGGTTATTATATATAACTATATATATATATATATATGTTGACAAAAAGGTGAATATATATATATGTACGATCAATTGGTGGTAGATACATTTCACTTTCGGATTAAATGTACTTATACTTTGTCAGTTCGACAAGTTTTCACACCCTAAAAGATAATAGTACAATATAAATATATATACCATACGATATTGAGTATTCTGGTAAAACTTTTACAAAAAAAAAAGAGTATTCTGGTAAATATCATGTGTAGGGTTTGTGTTCAATCAACTTTTATATCAAGCTTGTAGACCAAGCCAGTCTTGGAAAAATATCAGTTTTTACCGTCAATAATTACTAACAAGAAACTTACGTACGTTTTGTTTTCATATTCCAAGAAATTAATAAACTTTTATCACAATTAAATAATCAGCTCATGTTTGTCTAGAGTACCGACTATAAAAATAAAAGACAAAATTCATGCACATATAAATCATCTAACCAAAGAATGAGACCACGTGGATGATCTAGGATTATGCATCAAAATATATAGTCATAAGACTATCTCCAACCCACATCTACATTTGCTTTGGCATATATTGGATTAAATCCATCTTTATTATAATTTTTTTCATTTTAGAAGAAAAAATAAAAGTGGATTGAAGATGCTATAAACATCTAACTAAGAGTAATAGAGCTAGCCCTAGCTATAAGATTATAGTACACCCACTCTACATATAGTTTGTATTATTTGGTGTTTTTCGTCTAATTTGAAAGCTATAGAGGTCTAGGAGAGGAAGAAATCTATAAAGTTAAAAAAAGTAAGACATCACTTCTTAAATCTTATTTTCCCTTTTAGAACTTCAACGTCATGGGACCGCTAAAGATTCTTTTGGTGTTTTCTAATTTTTTTTTTTCATTTTTCTTGATGGTTTTTCTTGATTTAGATATATACTCAATCGCTCGACGTCGGGGTTGCTTCTATCAATATATACAATGACATTTTCTCTCTGTGTATTTCTAAAGCCTTCACAATCAATGGAACCAATACCGACATCTTTTCTAAGCGTATTTCGATTCGTATCCCAGTTGAAATAAGTAAAACTTGATTGTATACATCTAAGCTAACTCTCCAAACTGTTGTTACAAACAAGAAGAGTGGTAAGAAATAAGTTTAACTACTAAAAAAACATATACTCCTACTATAATTTGCTTTAACTGCCAACCAACAGAATGACACACGAATGGTAAGCACACAAGGAAACACAATAATAGCTTTATTACAAGATTGTGACATAAGATCCATCCAAAATCCCCTCACAAAAAAACAATACTTCTTTTATTTCATATTAAATGTCATTTTGAGTTTGTGCACACAGATTAAAAACAATTAATTTGATATATTTTCTATATAAAAACATAATTATCTATACACCTAACCATATTTCAAATAATAAAACAAATAAATTGTTGAATAAATTAATAAATTTTACATTGAAAGTCAAAAACGATACTTATTTTGTAATAAAACAATTTTTCTACAACAACATTTAATATGAAACGAATGGAGTACTAATTAACTGGCGACTAAGTGTTACTACTAAACTAAGTTATCTTACGACGATCAAGGAGGAAAATGAGTCAAAGATCTTGAAAATTAAAGCATATTCGTTAGCTGAAAGTAATAAAGATACCATTACAAAAGTTTCGTCCACAGAAAATAAAAATAATGATGAGTGAGTTACAAGCTTTATTCACAGAAAAAAAATCCTAATCTAGACGTTTCGGTTTATTGACTACGTGGACTAACAAGACCAGCCATTGACGCTTCTTCATGAGTTCATCTTCCACCAATAATAACCTTCTTGAGACATATTGATGTGTGCAGCTAGCAGAGAGGATATCCTCCTCTACACACTTCTAAAGATTCCACGTTGCAAAGTGGGCCTGAAGTGGATTAGGCCTAATGATTTCAAATGTCGCTTATATGATAACGACAAGACAACATAGGATGAGGACATAAACATGAATTATACAAGAAGATTAGTATTTATGATTGGTATAAATGTTGATTCTTGAAAGCTACGTACGATACAAGTCGATGTAGTAGTGAAAAGTTCTTGATTGGAAATAAAGGGCTCAGTTAATTTCCTTTAAAACTCAAACAAGGCCTGTTATAAAGCCCAAAAAAGGGCCTACATCTTCATAGTATAGACATGAACGTATTTTGGTTGTACAGTCAAAGTTTCATTCATGACCCGATCTATGATAAGCGACCAATAAGCCCACAAAGGCCCATTAATTAAGTTGATTATTAAAAAGGCTTAGGCCCATCTATCTCTGACTTTAGATTTAACATGTTTACTGGGTCAACATTCCGTGTTCCAGAAATCAAGTCGTCACCTTTTTGATATGGGAATGTGACAAAATCAATCTGGGGATGTAGTTTTGTCGATTTTCGATGACTTTCTGTCTGAATTTTAATTAATAAAATCTTTCCGGCGATTCAACTCTTATTCCACGGCATCGGATGGTTCCTTTTCCTGACGCAGGCAAGAGAGAGAGAGAGAGGTGATTGTTCAGGTTGACTTTGTGTTTCGATCTCAGATGTCGTAGACCGGTTCTTACAAAAAGAGAGGTAATAAAGGGTTGTTGTTGCTGTGGTCTGAATGGACTTGAAAATGGATAATGTAATCGGTGGCAAGTTTAAGCTTGGTCGGAAGATCGGCGGTGGCTCTTTCGGAGAGCTTTTTTTAGGTAAATTAAATAAAAGTTGCTTCTTTTTTTTTTATCAAAATCATATAATCTGTGCTTCGTTGAAGCTTTTATCTTTGTGGATTATTACCTTTTGAATTAAATTTGATTATTGAAAATTATTTTCAGGCGTAAGTGTACAAACCGGAGAAGAAGTCGCTGTTAAACTGGTATTCCAGTCAAATCTGCTTTCTTTTATTTAATAACATGTGATTTTTACAAAGTTTAAGCAAAAGAAAAATGATTTTAAGATCTCGTTTCTAAGTTCCGTACTTTTTTGGCAATTCTCTTTGTTCTTCAGCTTCATCATGTGTTTTTTTATATTGTAATTCTTGGTTTGATGGGAAGACTAAAAAATTGACACTTTGTTTTTTCCTTAAAAGGAAACTCCTCTGGAAATATAATCATATATGTTACTTGAAATAGCCATAGTTAATGTGTTATTTTTTTTAGAGTTAAATAGCAGAGGGAGTCAATTGTTATAATGAGATATGTCTAACGTTCTGTAAAATTTTGAAGGAGCCTGCGAAAACTAAGCATCCACAGCTTCATTATGAGTCGAAGATATACATGCTTCTACAAGGAGGAAGTAAGTTTACACCTCTGAGATCATGAGTTTGCTAACTCAAAATCTGTAGCTGCTCATCTAATTTTTGTGTGTTTATGTGGTGGTGAAGCTGGCATCCCTAGCCTCAAGTGGTTTGGGGTTCAGGGAGACTACAACGCAATGGTCATTGATCTGCTTGGTCCAAGCTTGGAAGACTTGTTCAACTATTGTAATAGGAAACTCACTTTGAAGTCAGTTCTGATGCTCGCTGATCAACTAGTGAGTATTCTATTCTCTCAAGTGCTAGCTAGCTTTTTTACTTTCTTCGGTGGGTTTTGACTAAAAATGTGTGTTGACTATTGTAGATTAGCAGAGTCGAGTATATGCATTCAAGGGGGTTTCTTCATCGAGACATAAAGCCAGATAATTTCTTGATGGGACTTGGTCGCAAAGCAAACCAGGTACACTTATGTTAGACTCTATTTTCTCTCTCTCTTGGTTACTAATCATGAGTTTCTTCTTTTTTGCTTTCTTTTCATCTAAGGTGTATGTCATTGATTTTGGACTTGCAAAGAAGTATAGGGATCTCCAAACACATAGACACATCCCCTACAGGTGATTTATTTTTGCATATATGTTTACTTTAAGTTGTGAAGGATACTTATGTTGATTTTGATTACAGAGAAAACAAGAACCTTACGGGGACAGCTCGGTATGCTAGCGTCAACACTCACCTTGGAGTCGGTAAGAACCTCATTATAACCACTTGAGGTCTGCTTCAAAGCTGTGTATACCATTTTTGTAAGACGTGTGCTTGTTTGCATTTTTGTATGCAGAGCAAAGTAGAAGGGATGATCTGGAGTCTCTTGGTTACGTGCTCATGTATTTCCTCAGAGGAAGGTAGTCCATGCAGATCCTTTTTTTTGTCTGATTAAATCTTTGGACTCGCTTGTTCTGGTCTAAACTTTTTCTTTGTTCAGCCTCCCGTGGCAGGGACTAAAAGCAGGCACAAAGAAGCAAAAGTACGACAGAATCAGCGAGAAGAAAGTCTCAACTCCTATAGAGGTATTGTAAAAAACATCATCTGCCCCCTTGACTGGAGTTAGATCACACGTTAACTGTTTCATTCTTTGTAACAGGTCTTGTGCAAGTCCTATCCCCAAGAATTCGTATCATACTTTCAGTACTGCAGGTCTTTGCGGTTCGAAGACAAACCAGACTACTCATATTTAAGGAGGCTGTTCCGAGATTTGTTTATCCGCGAAGGTTTGCGTTTTCATCCACCAAACTTTTACTTCTTTCGATAGGCCTCTCTCATATGACAACAAATTGATTCATTGTATCAGGTTATCAGTTTGACTATGTATTCGACTGGACTGCGTTGAAGCACCCTCAGAGTAGTTCCAGTTCCCGTTCTAGCTCCCACGGAAGGGTGAGTATACTTGTCTTCCAAGTTATGTCTCTATGGAGTGTCTTTACTCACTTTTTCTTCTTCTTCAGCATCGGACTGGTAAACCAGGTGTTGCTGCTGGACCATCTGCTGAAAAACCTGAAAGGATCTCAGGTAACCAACCCTTAACTCTTTGCCAGAGTTTGAAACATATCTAACCAAGTGGTCGGATCTGATCTGTTATATTCTTTACAGTTGGGAGGGAGATCCGCGACAGATTCTCAGGTGCAGTTGAAGCATTCGCGAGAAGGAACGCTACGGGAGCAAGTCCCCATCAAAACCAAACCAGACATCGAACTCTTGACGATGTTCCTCCACCAATGAAACCTGCTGTGGTAAAACATATATACACATAACCATCCTTTTCTCAATACATAACTATTGTCTGAAACTCATGTTTTTTTTTTTTTTTTTTGGGGATCAGAATATGGTATCTGAGAAAGGTAGAAGCACTTCAAGATACGGCAGTGCTTCGAGGAGAGCGGTGGCCTCTGGAAGTAGGCCAAGCTCGTCTGGTGAACAAGGGGATAGCCGCGGCTCGAGCCGTGTGGCTTCGAGCGGTGGAGGTGGCAGACCATCCGTGTTTCAGAGAAACCAGGTGGCAGCTGCTGTGAGCGGATACGACTCTAAGGCGGCCTCTGTCTTTAACCGCAACCGAGTGTCCTCTTCTAGGTCGGCACGTGACGAGGCTCTCAGAAGCTTTGAGCTTCTTTCGATCCGCAAATGAGAAACAATAAAAACAAAACATGAAGGTTTTACAATGGGATCTTTGTCTGTAAATTTGATTCTTCTTTACGCAATGTGTTGTTGTTTGTTCCTCTGTCTACACGAGACTCCCAATTTTTCATGTATTATTAATTATTACGAATTTCTCTGGATTTTTTTTTGTATTCAATTTTTACAATCTTTTATTGTAATCACGACAAGTTCTTGAGCTTATTTCTACATAACCGCCTGTTATTTTTTGTGTGTTCTCTTGCTTGCTACGGCAGTATGAATTAGCAAATATACAAAACATATTAATTTAACGTTTGAACGATAAAAATGTACATATCCTAAGAATAGGCTTGTAAAAACCAAAACAAATAGACATTATTTTAATAAAATCAGTCTTGTTCTCGAGGCATATACACGATTTTCTTTTTCATATTTCAAAGTTATACGCTTTTTGAGGTGAATTTTGTAGTTTTTAAGTGGTTTATATATAACTAGAAAAGTTAGGTATGTATATGTTATATGCACATTGCTCTTTTCATCGTCCTTTCGTTTTATAAAACCAAAGAAAGCAACTAAGCAACTAGCAATGTCAAGTACCAAGATGAAAATTCTTTTGAAAGGGTCCGATATATATCTCAAGGATTTGGTGAGTTTTTTTAATCTTCTATCATTAAAAAGAAAAAAAAACCTTCTAGCATAATTAAGTTATTAATATTTTCATCTACGTAGTTACAAAGTGGGATTAGTTTTTTTTTTTGGGATCAAAAGTGGGATTAGTTTTTCTTTTAATCAATCTCTATGAATAAAAAGTGGTTCTGATTTCGATAATAAAAGCAATAGAAGGAGAAAAGGAACAAGAGATGCATGCAAATCGAAAATCCAATGGACGTAAAAGCTCTAAGTCCGAACACTTCAGAGGCCTTGGCAGAAGCTAAAGCCCACACATTGGTGTCTAGGCCCGTTCAACCAACAGCTCTGCTATGCAACGGTAACAGAGGACCAAAGCAGATGACGCCAAACTACGGTCTCCGTACGGCTGCTCCAGCTCACGTCACACAGCTGTGTAACAGATTTGATTCCTTAAAGCTATGTGCTGTCACATGCTGAGCTGTGCCCTAGTTGGTCTCTCAGCTTTACTATATATTCAGATGTTATGTAACCATTGTAATCAAGCAAGAAACCTTGAATAAAACGTTATCTTCTTCATCTCTACCCTAAGCTTCTCTTAGCTTACATGGTATCAGAACCATGGATGGTGATCCGTTTACTTCTCCTTTAACCATCGCCCACTGCGTTACTCTCAAGCTAAATGACAAAAATTACCTCTCTTGGAAGTTTCAGTTCGAACAGTTCTTAAACAGCCAATCTCTTCTCGGCTACGTCAATGGCTCTGAACCCCGGCCCTCTCTGACCCTTACTGTCCGTACCGGTGAAGAAGATGTCGAGACTCCGAACCCTGCCTACGCTAAATGGATTCGCACCGATCAACGTATCATGGCGTGGCTCGTTGGATCTCTCTCTGAAGACGTCATCAAATGTGTCTATGGTCTTCGCTCGTCGCAGGAGTTGTGGGTGTATCTTGGTCAGAAGTACAACCGTGTCTCTCCTACTCGCAAGCTCGAGCTTCAGAGTCGTCTTCAGTCTACTCAGAAGGGCGGTAAATCTCTATCGGAATACATCTCCGAAATGAAGTTGATTTGCGACCAACTCGACTCAATCGGAGCTCCTCTGTCTGAGCACGAGAAGATCTATGGTGTTCTTCGTGGACTGGGTCGTGAATATGAGTCTATCACGACTGTGATAGAGAGCTCCATGGATGTGTTCCCTGGTCCGAACTTCGACGATGTTGTCTTCAAACTTATCGGTTTCCACGACAAGCTTGCTGCTTACGAGACTTCTTCTGACGTCGCTACGAATCAAGCCTTTTACGGTAACAGAGGGAGCTACTCAAACAGGGGTCGCGGCTCGAGTAGAGGATCCTCTCGTGGTCGTGGTGGTTACTCGACTCAAGGCAGAGGCTTTCATCAACAAATCAGTCAAGGTTCGGGCCGTGGTTCTTCTTCTTCAGAGAACAGACCAACATGTCAGATCTGCAACAAGTTTGGTCATCCAGCCTACAAGTGTTACAAGCGTTTTGACCACTCGTTTCAAGCAGAAGAGTATCACAACGCTTTAGCTGCTTACAGAGGTCAAGAGCTTTCCGCGGTGCCTGGTCACGAGTGGTGTGCTGACTCTGGTGCTACAGCTCACATCACTAATGATAGCGCTCACTTGCAGTCGGCTCAGACCTACAGAGGTGATGACACTGTCCTTGTTGGTAATGGTGATTATCTCCCTATCTCACATGTTGGTACTGCAGTGTTGCCTAGTCTTCAAGGTAACATAAAGCTCAATGATGTTCTTGTTTGTCCGTCTATAACGAAATCTCTGTTATCTGTCTCGAAACTCACTTCTGATTATCCCTGTACTATTGAGTTTGATGCTGATAGTGTTGTTGTGAAGGACAAACAGACAAGGCAACCTCTCACCAGAGGTACTAGGCAGAAGAATCTATACGTCTTGGAGAACCTGCAGTTCATGGCTTTCTTTTCTCACAGACAGCAAGCCGCACCTGATGATGTTTGGCACTTGAGGCTCGGTCATCCTCATCATGAAGTTCTCCAGCGTCTATCTCAGAATAAAGCCATCGTCTTGAATAAATCCAGCTCTTCGTTCTGTGAGGCGTGTCAGCTTGGAAAATCTAGTCGTTTACCTTTTTCTACTTCAGCGTTTGTAGCAACCAAACCATTAGAACGAGTACATTGTGACCTATGGGGTCCTTCTCCCGTTGCGTCGACTCAAGGGTTCAGGTTTTATGCTGTGTTTGTCGATCATTTTTCAAGATACACTTGGTTGTACCCTTTGAGAATGAAATCAGATTTCTTTTCCGTGTTCTTGAGCTTTAAGAAATCAGTGGAACATCAGTTAGAATCAGATATTAAAATTTTTCAAAGTGATGGAGGTGGAGAATTTACAAGTAATCAGTTCACTCAGTATCTGTCTTCTTGTGGCATCAAGCATCACATGTCATGTCCTCATACCCCTCAGCAAAATGGCGTTGCTGAGAGGAAGCATCGACATGTGACTGAACTCGGTTTGTCTCTCATGTTCCAGAGCAAAGTACCTCAGCAACTTTGGGTTGATGCGTTTCTCACTGCTGTATATCTTTTGAACTTGCTTCCTACGTCGACTCTCCCTCGTAATATCAGTCCTTATGAAGTGCTTGTCGGCACACAGCCTGTCTACACGAGCCTCCGCGTGTTTGGGAGCAGTTGTTACCCCTTTCTTCGTCTTTACGGGAAGAACAAGTTTGATCCAAAGAGTCTACACTGTGTTTTTCTTGGATACAGTGAAAAATACAAAGGTTATAGATGTTTGCATCCACCTACTGCTAGAGTCTACGTCAGTAGACATGTCCTGTTTGATGAGAAAACGTTTCCATATGAGACTGTTTATCAGAAGTTTCTCAATACCGCCGAAACTCCACTACTTAATGCGTGGAGATCGGAGTTTATCACTCCACCCTCAGTTCCAGATACTACACCACTTGAAGAAGAGTATCTTGGTCCTTTACCTCAGCAGATGACGCCAAATGTACCTCAATCACCAGCACATGTACCATCTCCTCCACACTCCCCTCCTCCTCTGGTTGTCGAAGACTCTCCTCCACCAGTACAAAACGCGGCTCCTGTTCATCCTATGGTCACTAGAGGAAAGGATGGTATCAGGAAACCCAACCCGCGTTACGTACTAATGAGTGTCAAGAACGGTTATCCTGAGCCGAAGTCAGTGGTTGCGGCTCTGAAAGATCCAAAATGGACAGCTTCCATGGGAAAAGAAATTAATAACATGGAAGTCACTCATACATGGGACCTAGTCCCTCCTGAAGAGAACGCTGCACCGATAAGCTGTGGATGGGTTTTTAAGTCTCAATTTAACGCTGATGGTAGCTTGAAGAACCGCAAGTCGCGTCTGGTGGCAAGAGGAAACCAACAAGAAGAGGGTGTTGATTTTGTTGAGACCTATAGCCCCGTTGTTCGCACTGCAACAATACGCTCTGTTCTTCATATTGCCTCCGTCAAAGGTTGGAACATCCGTCAGTTAGATGTTGAAAGTGCCTATCTCCACGGGGATCTCAAAGAGACAGTCTACATGAAGCTACCCCTGGGATTTGAAGACAAGACTCGACCACATTACGTCTATAAGCTTCGTAAATCAATATATGGTCCGCGACAGTCACCACGAGCTTGGTTCGACAAGTTTAGTACATTCTTGCTCGAGTTTGGCTTCAAATGTACACATGGTGACCCTTCTCTGTTCGTCTATCTTCATGGCAGAGATGTTATCTACTTGCTTTTGTACGTCGACGATATGCTACTGACGGGGAACAATGAAGAATTGATCAAAAGGCTGATGATTACCCTTAACGGAACTTTCCGCATGAAAGATATGGGTCCAGTCCATTACTTCCTTGGCATTCAAGTCCAGAATTATTCAGAGGGTCTGTTCTTATGCCAAGAGAAGTACACTCAGGATCTACTTGAAACAGCTGGCATGGCGGGTTGTGATTCTACTTCTACTCCTCTGCCTCTTCAGCTTGATCGTGTTGTTGGTCAAGATAAACTGTTTGATGAACCTACTTACTTTCGGAGCCTCGCTGGTAAGCTTCAGTATCTGACACTAACGCGACCGGACAGTCAGTTTGCAGTTAACTACGTCTGTCAGAAGATGCATGCTCCGACAGTGGCAGATTTTCACAACCTTCGCCGCATACTGCGTTACTTAAAGGGCACGTCTCACCTAGGTCTTACGATAAATGCAAAGACAGGATTTCTACTCTATGGTTTCAGTGATAGCGACTGGGCAGGGTGTCGAGAGACTCGACGATCAACTGGAGGAATGTGCACCTTCCTCGGTTCCAATATCATCTCCTGGTCAGCAAAACGCCATCCTACGGTCTCACGATCGTCCACAGAAGCTGAGTACCGTACTCTCTCGATTACTGCAACTGAGTTAAAGTGGTTGGCATCTCTCCTCGGTGAAATGGGTATTTCGCTTCCGGACACTCCTCAGCTATTCTGTGATAATTTGTCTGCAGTCTACCTAACTGCGAACCCAGCTCTTCACACTCGTTCAAAACACTTTGACACAGATTTTCATTATGTTCGCGAACGAGTGGCGTTAGGTGCTTTGGTTGTGAATCAGATTCCAGCGGCTCAACAACTGGCTGATATCTTCACTAAGTCCCTTGCGCAACAGCCCTTCTGTAGACTGAGGGACAAACTTGGTGTTGTGGCAGCTCCCACCACAAGTTTGCGGGGGTGTCTAAGTCCGAACACTTCAGAGGCCTTGGCAGAAGCTAAAGCCCACACATTGGTGTCTAAGCCCGTTCAACCAACAGCTCTGCTATGCAACGGTAACAGAGGACCAAAGCAGATGACGCCAAACTACGGTCTCCGTACGGCTGCTCCAGCTCACGTCACACAGCTGTGTAACAGATTTGATTCCTTAAAGCTATGTGCTGTCACATGCTGAGCTGTTCCCTAGTTGGTCTCTCAGCTTTACTATATATTCAGATGTTATGTAACCATTGTAATCAAGCAAGAAACTTTGAATAAAACGTTATCTTCTTCATCTCTACCCTAAGCTTCTCTTAGCTTACAAAAGCATGTTGCATCACATTGGTTGGGATGGACCGTTTGATAATGCCACTGCACATAGCTGGGTACTACTCTACTCTACTCTGTTTTTTTTTTTAACACTACACTACTCTATTCTTGTTCTTCTTTCAAGTTTTAAATTTTACCATTTCAAAATTAACGAGTCACATTATAAGAAAACAGCATTTGGACGATGGACGAGTTCAAGTGCTCTTAAGGACTAGAATCAACTCCAGGATTAAGAGAATACGATTCCTCCATAAAATGTCAATCATAATATGGTGGCCGGTCAAGAGATTTACCAAAACCCATGAGAAAACCAGCTTCGGAGAAAGGCTCTCCGACCAGAGAGAAATCCGACAAGACCAAAACAAAGGCACTTCATCATCGTCTAGGAGAACAAATGAGGCTACATTTGAACAAGGAAACGAAGAAGATTCTTCTGTGTCTCAACGCAGTGTTGGATTATCATTACCAGAGAAAAAAAAAAAGAAATCTAAAGAAGGTCATGCCAACAGAGGATCTAAAACTGATAAAATGTCTGATGATACTGGTTCCGTTACATAAATGTCTGAAGACAAAAGATCGAGACTTTTGATTTTGTAATAGTAAAAGATAAATTCATTACGCCGTAGACTAATAATTACATCCAAAAAACTAAAACTTTACCCCCTAATTAAAACTTTTTCTCTAACCTATTCTCTGTTCCTTCTCCCTCTCTCTTTTCACTGTTTCATCAAAATGTAAAGAACCATAAAAACCGCTGGGAAGCAAACCGACGCCAAAGCCCTTACCGCCGACGAAGAGAGAACTTCCCCGGCTAGAGGAGGAACTGACTCTTTAACCAAAAGGAGATACGGGTTCCCGCTCAGTTTAAGCTTCTTCCCAACTCTATCTCTGAAACCATCTGAGAACGGAGCTTGACCCGTGAGATTGTTGTTCTCAAGGTTGATCTCACGAGCAGAGTCCAAAAGACCAAACTCTATAGGAATTGAACCCTCGAGGTTGTTGTTGTCAAGCGCAAGATACCAAAGGCTTTTGAGACTCGACCCCATCGAAGCTGGAATGTTCCCGTGTAGACCCATCCTCGAAAACCCAATTCCGGAAATACCCTCGAGGTTCCTCCAAATCTCAGGGATGCGTCCTCCGAGGAGGTTACCGCTCAGGTAAACCTCTTTAAGACTCGGCATCTCGGCTAGAAACAGAGGAACGCCGTAGTTCCCGAAACGGTTGTAGCTCAAATCCAAAAACTCGAGCTTTTTCAACTTTCCGACTCCGGGAGGGATCTCGCCGGAAAAGACGTTGTAGCTGAGGTCGAGCTTGAGAAGCTCGATTAAGTCTCCGATGGAGTCAGGGGCGTTTCCAGTGAGAGAGTTATGGCTAAAGTCGAGGACTTTGAGATTCTTCAGACGTGACGTCGCCGGAAAGCCTCCGGTTAAGCTGTTTCTAGAGAGGGTGATCTCTTGTAGACTGACTAAATCGGAGATCCGGTTTGGGATCGAACCGTGAAAGCCGTTTCCGGTTAACACTAGTCTTCTTAGTTTAGTGAAGTTACCGATCAAGACGCCGACGTCGCCGGAAAGAGAGGGGTTTTCGATGAAGACGAGCTCTTCGAGAACCGAGCCGAACTCCTCCGGGATGGTTTCCGGCAAGGAGGCGGGAGCTCCGGTGAAGCATTTGTAGAAGAAGAGTTTGCGGAGGTGTTTGAAAGAAGTGAAGAGGAGAGGGTCGAGAGTGGAGTTCGACGAGCAAGGAGGGTTCTGCGTGTAGTCCGAGACGTAGCCGAAGTGGAGCTCGGTGACGTGGAGAGAGGTTGATGAGGAAGCGTCGGGGTAGTCGCATACGACGCCGTCTGATGGGGAGGCGCAGAGGTCGTCTGGGAAGGTGGTTCGCCACGGGATGGAGGGGTTGACGGAGTTGAGGACTCGGTAGACGGCTTCTTGTTCCGATGGGGGGAGTTGAGGCGGCGCGTAGTCGTTGTTTTCTTGGCAGACGGTGGACGGAGCAGTGAAGAGGAAGAAGAGAAAGAGGTGAAGATGAGAAGTCGCCATGAAAGCAGAGCTTTTTGGGGGTTTGCAGCTTTTTTTCTTGTTTGGATTTGGGTTTGTTGCTAACGAACGATACGTAGCTTTTTATGGATGGGTTCATGCTTCGTTAAAGTCTATTTAAGTGAATTGACTTAAGTACCCCTAGTTTAAAACCTTGTGATAATTGGTTATTAATATGTTTTGCTTTTTACTCCTATGATAAATATTTTTTCTGTTGCTTAGTAAAGGAACATTAGAGCATCATTATCGGCGTCCTTAATGGCGTCCTTATGTATTTAAACATAAAATTTAAATCGAAATTACATAAAAACAAAGAAAACGTATGTTAATTAAGAAGTTTTCTATCACGTCCTTGAGGGCACGTGTCATCATCTCGTATTCTATTTCGTATCGATTCACATTCCTCTCTCGTCTCTTCTCTTTGTGTTTTGTTTTTTCAATTCTGTTTCTCAGTTGGTTTTAATTTTGATGCAGAAATCGGCAAAGCTCGTAGTAACTTGGGTCTGAGATTCACCTCTTTCTGTCCGATCATGGCCGTTGCTGAGAATGCTGGTGTCAAAGTTGACTCTTCTGCTGCTCAGAATTTAGACAAAAACAATAACACTGTAGAGGCAAATTCAGAAAACAGATAATGGAAAGTTTCGAGCTTTACGTCTTCTTTGAGTCTATCAATTGATCATTGTTTGACAAGGGGTTATACTTGGAGTGTGGTTTGCTGTTTGCTTTTTTTTTTACTGTTCTTTGCTGTTGAAGTTTTCAGGTCTTTTCATCTGCTAGAAAAGTGTGTGACATCAATTTTGTTTTACCTGTTGTGGCTACAGAGAAGGAGCTTTGGGCAGGAAGAGAAGGATGAAGAAAAGAACCAGCTTGGCTCAGAAGGAAGAAGTCATCACAAGAAAAATCCTACCAATAATCTACAATTTTTGGATTGTCCTTAACTTTATCTCTTAACATAAAAGTAATAATAAAATATGTTAAGGATTCAAAAGTTAGTCCTACCAATAATGTTGCCCTTAGCATTCACTTGTATACTTAATTTCTATTTTGTATTTACATTCCTATTTGTTTTAATATTTTTGACTTCTTTCTTAAAAGGTTACTGGTTAAGTGGTTTAGACAATGGACAATAGACAATGTTAAGGGTAGAAAAGTAATTACAGAAGAAATGGTACAAGCTTCACGTTCCGTAGGTAAAAAACGTAAAAAGTGAAGAGAAAAAGCATGAGCTGAGGTTGGCGGGACCATACCGGACGAAAACTTCAGAGAGCAAACGACACCGTTTCGATTTTTAGGCACAGTCACCAAAACCATCCTACATAGATAGTCCTTTTGTTTGCTTCATCCAATAATTTCAAAGATGCCTTTTGTTTTCTAAAATGATATAGTTAACTTTGTGAGAAATATAAATGACATAGTTACCATTTCACTAATTTATTCATCCTTTAAATATAAATCAGATATCACTTCTATTTTTGTATTTGAAAGAAAAAACTAAAAGGATGGAAAAATGGATCAAAAGCTGCATAAATATCTTCTTCTTCTTTTTTTTTTGATCAAAAAATCTCCTTTTTTTTTTTGCCAAAATAGCAGCATAAATACCATTTGCTTAAAATCATAACTTTCTCTTATCAAAATATCACTTGGTTAAAAAAATATCACTTGGTTATTCCATTAAAACCCAAAATATAAACTTGTATAAATAGATTTATAACAATGTTGAAAAGAAATCTTTAAAAAGGAAGACAAAAGCTGAAATTAAGTAACAGAGACAGAGAGGGGTAAACGGCGGAGCAATAGACAAAGACGCGCCTTAGCCGCCGAATGGGAACAGTGTTATGTATCGTACGAGAAAGCGACGGCTAAAGGAATCGCACCCCGGTATAGTGGTGAAACGTGTCAGCCTCTAATCGGAAAGGGGCACGGTCTCGCGCATGCCGTTTCTATTTCCGGTTCCTACCTTCCACTGTCCCCACTGTGCCAGAGAGTTTCAGACCGGTCCATTTAATTTTTTTATTGTTTCTTTTCTTATTAGCTGTCGCTATTAAATTTCTTTGTACGAAACAAATGTACCATGCATATTGTAATGTGTTTTTAGTCCTCTTTTTTTATTTCTTGAAAAACCAATGATATCAAAGTAATTACAAATGATTTGTTAGTGTTGGAAATTATTTTGCGAATCAAAATATTTAATGTTGCGTCTTTTATCAATTCTGTGCACATATTTAAAAGATAAAGTTATCAATGTTATTATACAAATGAAAAGCAGTATATATAAAATCTGTTGACAATAGCAACAATATTATGAGGAGTCTCTCTCTTTCCTCCGTTCTCTCTCCAAAATCTTTCACGGAGGAGATGATGAGAGTACTCAGATCCTTTTTGTTGTTCTGATCTGTTGATCAGATGTTTGCCTCTAGGAAGCGGTGGTTCTCTTAACGCCGTCTTCGCCGGCTACTGACTCCGGAAAGTGGTGAAACCTTCACTGTCTTCGCCGGCTCTCCACCGGAGTTCTCTCGGTTCCGTTCGATCAGCGTTCCGGTGGTTCTTTGCTCAATCGATTCTCCTTCTCGATCTTCGATTCTCGATTCCTTTCCCTGATAAAGGCGATTCTCATCTTCAAGCTCTTCATTTATCTTTAAAGATGATTGTTGTGCATGTAGGAATCTCGATGATTGGGTTCGATTGACGTTGATTGATTTCTTAGAAACGCTTGATCTGTCAAGCCTGACTCTTTGGCTGATCTGGGTTGAGAGCCGTTCGTTTTGAACGGGTTCTTCTTTGATTAGGTCTCGCCAACGGTGGAGCTCCGCTGTATCGTTTCGCTGGCTCCGGAGGAAGCTGTCTTTCTCGCGTCTTGACGCGTGGCCATTGATTGCTGGGCAATCGACCACGTGGTGGAAACCTAAAGACTACTTCCCCAATGGTTTCTTTTTGGGCTTACGGTCCAAAAGTTTATGTTTGATGGCCCTCTGTTTTAGGCCTTTTGTTTTTTTTGTATCGGGCTTTGTCCTTGTTTGGGCTTTATCCCTTAATAAAATTCAGAGACAAAAAAAAAAAAAAAAATCTGTTGACAAAAGAAATTTATAAATTGGTCATCTGATCATCTTTACGAATGCAAAAGTAGAATATAATACTACTGTTGGATCTGGGCTAACTTTACTATGGGCTTTGATTGGTCACAATCTAATGATAAAAACTAAAATTTTGGAGAGAGTGCGAGAGTATATTGATAGCCTTAGGATCTTTTTTGGGCTAATAAGTATTTAAGGCCTGACTATAAATTTGCGCCGGCCTCTTTCGCCTCATTGCTCATTTCTACAGTTTTATCTAATGTTTGGGAGAAAATTAATGTGTTCCGAAAAAAAAGAAAAAATTAATTAAAAAATCATGAAATTTATAAAATATTATAATATATGCGGTATACTTTAGATAGAAACTTTTATCACTTATTTAAGAATAGTGTTTAGTTTTAAAATGTTACAAACAGATAAATGTCCTACAGAATTAGATAATTTCTCAAAATATATTCAAAATAAAAAGAAATCTTAATGTTAATAGAAGACCAACAAATCACTTATGATGTGTGTCTATGGGCCTGACTGGTTTAACCGCAGCGGTTGCGGTTGCGGTTGCGGGGGTTTGCGGATGCGGGTGGTTGCGGTTTCTAGCGGTTTTAAGAGATTTGTACGACTGGTTATGCGGTTAGAAATTTGTGCGTTTGCGGGATACTTATGACTGGTTAACTAACAAACGCAGCAGCAGTTAAATAATAAATTAACAATATTTACATTTTATACAATTATAAAAATATCAAAAATAATAATATTATAATAAATATAAAATCTATATTTAGAAAGTTATAGTTTAAATTTTTTAAAAATATAGAAAATATTTTTATTTTAAAGTTTTATAATATTAATTAAAATTTAATTGATATATTTTAGCATTTTTATAATTTCAGTTTAATTTTTTTATTGAATTTTTTTATTTTTGTATTTATATTGTTTTGAAAAAAAAATAATTTTTTTTTATCCTCCCGCAAACGCCCGCAACCGCAAACGCTAGCTGGAACCAGCTTTTGAATTTATGAGGTTCAGAGCGATTTGGAGCGATTTGGAGCGGTTTAGAGCGGTTTGAGCGATTGTTGCAAAACGCCAGCAACCGCTACTAACCGCAAAAGCTGCGTTTGCGGGTGGTAGCGGGAAAACCAGTCATACCCTATATGGTCCATGATTCATCATTTTTGGTGACCCACAGTTAAATACAAAGAAATATGGAAATGAATTCGAATAATTAATGAAAACCCAAACAATGGGACCTGTAAAAGACATTTTCAACACTAAAAAAAAGAAATAAAGGAAACGAAAATAGAAAAGGCAATAAATGAGTTGAGCAAACACATCTTCTCACACATCTCGTGTTCCAGCCCAAACCGTGGAAAATTCCATCTGCTACCTGCACCATATCCCCTCTTCACGCCGTCTCAATTTCAATTTAAAAAAAAAGGAAGATTAATATTTGGGTATTAGTGCAGAAAGAAGAAACAAAGAGGCAGAAACTCACTCACAACAACGCAGAAAGCGACAAAGGTAAAAGTCGGAGAGAAAGTAAAAGGCTCAGAATAAGAAGAAGAAAAGATCAGATTTTTATTTTTTTTTTATTTCTATTTTTGTTTGTTTCTTTTTCTTTTTGGCTTTTCAATTGCTTCTCTTGACTGTTTCGAATCGGAATAAGTCCGGAAGAATTTCGAGGCGGCCATGGCTGTCGTCATCCTTATTTCCTCTTCTCCTTTCCCGGAAAATCAAAGGTGTCTTCTTTTTCTCTCCCTCTCCCTTTTGTTTCTTGATCGTCTTCAATTGAGTATTGCGATTCGATCTGTTTTAGGGTTTCATTCTCATTTTCGTTCTAAAGTTTCGAACTTTCTATACTTAGCTCTGAGTTCGAATCCCAAAGTCATCGACTTTTTGTTCTTTTATCGAAACTAGTTCTCGGCGTTACTTCTTATGAATTGGATCATAACATCTTGAAATTATCAAATCTTTCTTTTTGTATATCATATCGCACAAAAATGTTGATTATGTGTTCTTAATTATGCGTGTTTGAAGATCATCCAACTCTGTGAGAAGCTATGAGGAACAGCGAGACTAGGCCTCCTGAGAAGCTGCGTTTACATAGAGTAAGACAACGTTTAAGGAAGATCAGAATGAAGTGTTTGTGTTCTGGTGAACAAATGAGGCTCATTGAGGAAGAAGACAAGCGGTCCGAGCTTGGTGTAGGCAATGTGAGCTCAGCTTTATCAGCTGCTGAGAGCGAGAACGCCAAGAAGCTTGATAACGGGAACATCGAAGAAGCAGAGTTGTCTCTGCGTGAGACAAGCTCTTTGAACTACGAGGTTCGGTTTTCTTCATCACCACCCGCCATCTAGGATAAATAAAAAAGATGTATCATTGTCTTGTTGTTGTTGTTGTTGTTTCAGGAGGCGAGGGCACTTCTGGGAAGAATAGAGTATCAGAAAGGGAACATAGAGGCGGCATTGAGAGTCTTTGAAGGGATTGATATCAATGGGATCACAATAAAGATGAAAACAGCTTTAACCGCTAGAGAAGAGAAAAAACATAGAAGACGGTCCAAAGGCAGCTTTGTTGCTCCTCCTCAGCCTCCCATGTCTAAACACGCTGTTAGTTTACTCTTCGAAGCTATCTACCTCAAAGCAAAATCTCTCCAGCGTCTTGGAAGGTTCCAAGGTAAGTAACAAGTCACAATTGATTCTGTATTTCCTTGGCTAAGCAACTGTATTCTTCCTGCAGAAGCTGCGCAGTCCTGCAGAGTTATTCTCGATATAATCGAGGCTTCTGTATCGGAAGGGGCCTCAGAGAATGTGACTGGCGACATCAAGTTGCAGGAGACGCTGACCAAAGCGGTTGAGCTACTTCCTCAGCTGTGGAAGCTCGCTGATTCGCCGCGTGATGCTATTTTATCTTATAGAAGAGCGCTTCTCAACCACTGGAAGCTTGATCCGGAAACCACAGCGAGGATTCAGAAAGAGTACGCTGTGTTTCTTCTCTACTCCGGTGAAGAAGCCGTGCCGCCTAACCTCCGTTCTCAGACGGAAGGCTCTTTCATTCCGAGGAACAATGTTGAAGAAGCTATTCTCCTTCTCATGTTACTCCTCAGGAAAGTTAACCAGAAAAGAATCTCGTGGGATGCATCAATCTTGGACCATCTCACGTTCGCTCTCACAATGGCTGGCGACTTAACCGCTCTTGCTAAGCAGCTAGAAGAGCTTAGCCCCGAGATTTTGGACCAGAGGGAGCTTTATCATACGTTGTCTTTATGTTACCACGGCGCAGGAGAAGGTCTTGTTGCTCTCGGTTTACTTAGGAAGCTATTTTCAGAAAAGGAGGATCCAAACAGGATATCAGGTCTGCTGATGGCTTCCAAGATATGTGGTGAGAGACCTTCTCTCGCTGAGGAAGGGTTAGACTATGCTCGGAGAGCGATAGGAAGCTTGGGGAACGAATGCGTTCAGCTAGACGGTGCGGCTCGTCTAGTTTTAGGCATTGCACTCACTGAAAGCTCGAGGAAAACGTCTACCGAGGCCGAGCGTGTAGCTAGGCAATCCGAAGGGATGCAGGCGTTAGCCTCTGCGGATATGACAGACCCGAGAGTCTTGCACCGTCTTGCGTTAGAGAACGCAGAGCAGAGGAAGCTGGATTCTGCTTTAGTGTACGCTAAACAGGCGTTGAAGCTTGGAGCGGAGTCTGATCTTGAAGCGTGGTTGCTTCTTGCTCGTGTTTTATCTGCGCAGAAGAGGTTTTCAGACGCTGAGACCATAGTGGATGCAGCGCTTAACGAGACGGGGAAGTGGGAGCAGGGGAAGCTGCTTCGTTTGAAGGCGAAGCTTCGTTTAGCTAGAGGAGAAGTGAAGGAAGGGATCAAGAGTTACACGGAAGTTCTCGCTCTCCTTCAGGTTCAGAGCAAAAGCTTAAACTCTTCAAAGAAGATGCCAAAGGGATATGTAGAGGAATTGAGGAGTCTGGAGCTTGGGACGTGGCATGATCTGGCTCTTATCTATATAGACCTCTCGCAGTGGCGTGACGCAGAGACTTGTCTCTCGAGGTCAAGACTCATTGCTCCTTACTCTCCTGTTAGATACCACACTGAAGGTAATTGATTGCCTTCTCCATTTCTTACCTGTTGAAACATTCAAGGCCTTTGATGTTCATAGCTACCTATTGGCAGGTGTACTGTACCAGAGACAGGGACAATTAGAAGAAGCGATGGAGGCCTTCACAACTGCTCTAGACATCGATCCAATGCACGTCCCGAGCCTAATATCTAAGGCTGAGATTCTTTTGGAGCTGGAGAACCGAACAAGCGTAGCGGTTGTGAGAAGCTTTTTGATGGAGGCTCTTAGGATTGATAGGATGAACCACTCGGCTTGGTACAATCTTGGGAAGATGTTCAAAGCTGAAGGATCTGTCTCGTCGAAGCAAGAAGCTGTTGAGTGTTTTCAAGCTGCTGTTGCATTGGAGGAAACAATGCCAGTGGAGCCATTCAGATGATTCTTTTACGGTTTTTTTTTTTGGTTTTGGTTTATGATTTCTCCTTTTTCCTATTTTTTTTTGTGTTTGTTTTTGATATATATAGATGGATATATATGATATAAAGATGTATGTGTGAGTATCTGATTTGATGTGAAGTTTATATACATTCTGTAACACATAGTTGAAAAGAAACTGAATAGGTTGTGGTCAAGTGTCATTGTAAGCCAGATATAAGTTTAATATTCTGAAAATATTCAGACAGAATCTGTATCTGTAAACTAATGATGAGTTAAGCATTGCATTTAAGATTACATTCGAATGATGATGAAGATTCTCCCAAACGAACTCTTATTTGTTTTTGGTTTCTTCTTTGAGGATCTGTTGTTTGTTGAGAGAGTCTTCCATCAGAAAAATAGCTAAACAGTAGAGAGAGAGAAGTCTTCAAGTCTCCCGCTCTGTTAAACTCTCAGTTATCGGTTTTGTGGCGCTTTGGCTGTGGAGATTCTGGCTCTTTGCATTTGCCGGTTTCCTCTGGTGTGAGGTGGTCCTTTGAATCAGAGATTTTCTTGTCTTCTTGTTCGGATTTGGATGGTGAATCTGACGTTGAGGCTGTGCCTTTGCTGAGACCAGAGTTTTGTTTCTCGAACATCATTTGTAGGTACTTGCCTTGTTCTTCTATTCGGAGTTGCAGGTTTCTTTGAATCTGCAGTAACAAGAAAAGAAAAACATTTTGATCCACACTCCTAATCTTTAAAATCATTTTTCACCTTTGCACACTATTTGCAGCTTCATAAATCCCAAAAAAGATCTCACACACAGACAAAAAAATCCAAAGCTATTACGATGTATGATATAATATATACCTCGAGCTGTTCATGGAGTTGCTTCTGTACTTCCATCTGAAGTCGCAGAGCCTCGGTGATACCCATCCCTCTGTAAGCATAGATACAAAATTGTTAAAGACTTCATACAAAGTGAGAATCTGTTAAGTAATGGTCTAGTAATTGAAATAATACAAGACAAAGAAAAACCTTACCCTTTCAAGTCAAGAGATGTTATGTGTTCAAGTGGTGTCAACTTCTTCTCAGACGAACCTGTAAGACTCAAAATAATGTGATTTTGAAGTGAACTGAACTGTATGGAATCCTCAGGAATAATCATCAAGGAAATGAAGATAGGAAAGGTTACCAGTTTCTGATGGTTCTGGCCTATATCTAGCCGTCCTATATTTCTGCGGTTCATTAAGACAAAACACTATATTTTATCAGACATAGAATGAAAAAGATACCGGAAAGAAAAGATCAAATAATAACCTGCAGATGGCTTTTGACATGATATATAGTCAACCCTTCAACTTTCATTTTCTTAAGCACACCTTTAGGAGTAGCTCCTGCGTAACAATAGGAACAATATGAGTTTAACCATAAGACACACAAAGTTTATGGAAAGCAAAGGAGAAATAAAAGCTCACTTTCACTGCCACCAAGACTGTTAACAGCTTCAACAAACGCCTCGTGAAGCTCTGGCGTCCAACGCATACGTGCCTTGCCATTTCCGTTATTACTGTTTGAAGATGTTGTGCTGACAGGCCGCAACTCCACAGACACAGAAGGAGAAGGTTGCTGCTGCTGAACAATCTGCGGTTGCGGTTGAACTTGCAGAGTTTTCTGGTCCTAAAACATTTGTTCAGTTCTAAGAAACACGGAATCAAAAGAGGATAATGTATAGACGTTGAACAAACCTTTGAGTCTGATTGGGAGCTTGTCTCAAGCAAGAGATCGTTCCAGTTAGTAGATAGCAAAGGATCTTCATCGGTGATCAAATGGTCAGCCCACTCATGCCAATCGTTCCGTTTCTGAATGTCATCAAACGCCGCGCCAATGCCACCACCGTCCTCAATCTGGCTGGCCTGGTGGTGGTTTTCAGGAAAATCAAGAAACCCTCCATGCAGTGAATCACTGCACCAAGAACTATCATCCCTCAACGCAGCAGCAGCAGCGGCATTACTGCTGCTACTTGCGTAGTGCTTCTCCATAGAAGAGTAATGGAGATTGGTAGAGAAACCAGAGGATGAGGAAGAGCATATATGTCCAACAGCTCCACCGTTACTTGAGGCCAACAAATGGTAGTTTTGTCCTCCTAACGGCTTAGACATGAACTGAGTGTTGTTGTTGTTGTTCTCTGATCTCATGAAAGCAACTTCTGCTGCTGCTGCTGAAGAAGGGTTTGGTGTAGATGGAATTGAAGAAGTGCGAGTTAGGTTACTTAGCTCCCTGGAACCTGATCTCTGAACCGGACGAGCTTCCATTGTTGTCCTGACCTAAATGAATTTAAGTTGGCAGAATCTGTAAAGACAAAAACAAAAACAAAACTTAGTTGTAATAAAATAAACACAAAGCATCAGAGAATCATCTACAAAGGAGAGCAATAACAACACCATTATCCAACCAAACATCAAATTCGCTGGAAAATAAACACCAAATCGAATCCGAATCAACCAATCATAAACGTGGTGCAAAGATATCTGCAATTTATGCTCGAAAAGATATGAATCGAAAATTCTCACCTAGCAGTTCATTGAAACGGTAGGAGACGTGCGAAATCGAATCGAATCTACTAAACGATTAAAATTAATCGGAGAAGTCGTCTTGTTGTTTTGTATGTTGACGGTGATTTTTATTTTCCGGCTGTTTTTTTTAATTTTTTCGTCCAAGGATGTGGTGGTGGTGGTGGTGGCTCTGTTTCTTAAACAAAAGGGGATCATCCGTCGTTCACTTACGCGCTGTGTAATAACGCGTGAGGTTACTTTCTTGTCGGAATCCACTATAATTCTTACGTGGGCGCTGTTTATTGGATAGTTGGAAATCATTTTAATTAGGCTTTTGTCTTTTTCTTTTAAAAATAAAAGATCTTGTTTTCTGATATGTTTGTTGGTCTGAAGGCCCGAAGGCCCAGAGAGGGTTTTCTGTTGATTTTTTTTTGTGCAGAATCATAGAGAGATGTTAAAAGCCCTGACTTTTTTGTTGAAACTCAATCCTTGTTTTCTCATTTATTTCAAATTTAAATCAGAATGATCGAGAAATAATAACATTTTCAGAATTACTAGATTACAAATTCGATTATGAAGGTTGGAAAAATAAAAATTTCAAATGTTAAATTTCAAATTACAAACCAAACAAATAGGTTTGGTGCCTCTACTACTACAAAATATTTTCCTTGTTACAAGGTTACAAACAATTTTATTTTCTGTTGTACATGATTACAAACAATTAATATTTGCAAATAATTATTCCAAAATTTTGCGTAAAAAATAAGAAGACAAGAATCACAAATATGTCAAAGTCAACACTCGGGCTCTTGCTTTTGAGATTCAACCCTCCACTGTACTGTTTTGTTGTATCCACAAATCGGCGTATCTTCCTGATTTCTTCAACAACACTTCGTGCGTCCCCTTCTCCACCACTTTCCCTTTCTCCATTACAATGATCTCATCGCACTGCATCGCAGTGGTCAGCCTGTGTGCAATGAAAACACAAGTCCTGTTACTCGCCAACGACCTCAGCGTCTTCATTATCTCTGCCTCTGTTTTGTTGTCCAAGGCACTCGTCGCTTCATCGCACAATAAAATGGCAGGCGATTTCAGAAACGCGCGAGCGAGTGCCACTCTTTGTTTCTCTCCACCACTCAGCATCAGCCCTCTTTCTCCAACCGCTGTTTTATATTTCTCCGGGAAGTTCATGATCGTGTCGTGAATGGACGCACGCCTAGCTGCGTCGTAGACTTCTTCCTCTGTTGCTGAGAGGTTTCCATAGTGAATGTTGTGATATATTGTGTCATTGAATAGCACCTGCCATGCCAGTAGTGAACCAAACCTGGTTATGACCATATGCAAACTATAACCATATGTTACACATACTAACTATTAGGGACAATGTTCTACATTTGAAGTTAGAAAACATCATAAATAATAGTATCTAAAGAAAAAAAACAATCTAATTATTACCAATTAGTTTTGAGTTAAAAAAGTTCATCTAATAATATGGTATTAGAGTCAGATTCATATAATTAAATCATATCCATAATCATCTAACTCGAAAATTGGTCTATCGAATATTCTATATGGAGAGATGAACTGTTTTGATTTGAAGCCTATCTAACTTAATACTAATTACTTTGTTAACCTGTGAAATGGCAGCTTACAGTATCTTGAGGGACAACTCCAATGAATCTTCGAAGACTATCTAGCCTCACTCCCTTTATATCCTGACCATCAATCTTTACATTTCCAGAATCTGTATCAAAGAATCTGAATATCATTCTAAGAATCGTCGACTTCCCGCTTCCACTACTACCTACAACAGCCACACTCTTCCCTGCCGGTACCTCAAACGTAACCCCATCTAAGATCTTCCTCTCCGGCAGGTAACTAAAATGTACATCCTCAAACCGAATGCTCCCACCTTTCAGAGCAAGACTAGGAAGCTTTGCGTCTGCATCTCTATCTCCAATGTCAGATCTCTCCTCAAGCAACTGAAACAAAGACTTCATATCCACAAGACCCTGAACCGTTTCGCGGTAAACACCACCGAGAAAGTACAAAGGAAGAGACAGTTGGAAGAGAAGACCATTCACCATTACCAAATCACCAACCGTCATCTGACCGTTCATAATCCCTTGAGAACACAACACCATCGCCGTAGACAAAGCCGTGCTAAATATCAAACTCTGTCCGAAATCCAAAAACGCGAGACTTTTCTGAGTCGTGGACGCAGCATCCTCGTATCTCCCCAGCAACTCATCGTACTTCCTCGCTTCGTAGTCTTCGTTGTTGAAGTACTTAACAGTCTCGTAGTTTATAAGAGAATCAACGGCTCTCGTGCCAGCGTCATTATCAGCTTTATTCATAGCTTTTCTAAACTTGGTTCTGTACTGCGTCACAACCAATGTGAAAGCTATGTACGATCCAACGGAGAGACAAGTGATCAAACCAAAAACAGCTCCGTAGTTGTAAGCTAATATACCTGAGACCGATAACCCATTATTTGTAAAAAGGTTTTGTAATGAATAAATTTCCAAAATAAAAACACAATTAACTATGCACCTAAACATATTTCAACCAATAGAAAAATAAAATGGAGAATCTTATTAATAAATTTTGCATCGAAACTCTAAAACTGCACTTATTTTGAAACTAATTTTTTTTACTGCAACCACAATTAAATAGGGATTATATACCTGAGACCATAGATATCTCCAAGATTGTCGGAACGACGTTGAAAACCATAGCCGAGAGGATCGTGTTAATCGCGCGGCTACCGCGGTCGATGACTCTGTTCAAAGCCCCTGTTTCTCGGTTCAGATGGGAGCGAAGGTCGAGGTCGTGGAGATGCGAGAGAACTTTTCTGGAGAGGGAGCGTATGGTGCGGAGAGAGACTTTGGAGAAGATGGCAGTGCGAAGCTCGTTGAAGGCGGAGGATCCGGTTCGGGCGATGCCGTAGCCGATGAGGACGGAGGAAGGGGTAGCGAAAGCGGCGAGGAGGTAAGGGTTTGTGGTAGCGAGGGATGATGAAGAGGAGGAGGAGGAGAGTGAATCTACGGCTAACTTGAAGAGGAAAGGAACTTGAACGTTCAAGAACTTGGCTCCGACGAGGCAGGCTAGTGCGGCGAGGACTCTGAGACGGAGCTCTGGGTTGTCTTTCATCCATAAGGAGCTGAAGATCGTGCGGAGGATCTTCTGAGACGACGTCGTATTGGTTTGGTTATTAGATTTAGAGACTGGATTTGGAGTTGAAGTTGAGAAGAACAGGACGCGCGCGTTGACTCTGGAACTAATCGGTGATGGAGATGGATCCGATAAGAAGGCATTGATTCTGTTTGATGTTCGAGTTGAGTTACGTTTTTTGAAAGTGGTGAAGCTGTGATGATGATGATGATGATAATCAGAGCGAAGACGATAACAGAGTGAAGCGCGGGAGAGAAGAAGCCGACAGCTCCTCGACATCGCTACTTGTCGGAATAGCTTCATACCAGAGTAGCTGAAGAAGAAGAAGATGAAGATATTAACTCGGAAATAACCGGTCCTGGTTTATATCCGTTTTTTAATTCAAAAATGAATTCAACTCGGAAATAACCGGAACCGGTTTGTCACGTGTCTTTAATGTAGAGAATCGGATACTTACGGTGGTGCACACCGTGGGGAATCACACTCGGAGGGTGGGACCCGCAAGGACAACTAACACTATCAAAAATTCAACCCTCCTGGTATTGCATTTAATTAATTGAACGGTTTATTTGGAAAGTAAAGAAGCAAGAGTCGGTTATGTCTTCCCTCCAGACGACAAGGGCTTTTATTCGGACACCACTAAAAATGGACAGCTAAACTCTCTCTTTTAATTATTTTAAATTACGTGATTATAGATTAGATTGCCACTTGATTATAAATTAAGAAATTTATATTTAGTGTGATATCTAGCTTTAAACCGGAACTCATCGCCACCGTCCGATTTGGTAAGATAGACCAGAGGACGTGGGCACGAGTCCCCCTCCTTCTGTTCACGTTGGTCCCACGTAGCCATCTTAGTATCGTTTTTCTAGCCGTCCGATTGAATCCCATGAAGCTGACATGTGAGCCCCCACTTTTTACCTATTTTACTATAGTTTTCGAGTTTGAGATAATTATGCAAAATCATTTTGGAACTTTGATTATATATAATATATTTGACAAAACTTTGATTATATATATTTTAGCTTTAATTAGTCCCACGGATGCAAGTATGCAACCGTTTTGATCATCAACTGTCTTTAATTATATCCAATCTATATAAGATTTTGGAGTCTATACCAACTAAAAAACATCTGATTTAGACCATGGATTATTCATCATATTTTCCATTGTTTTTCTATCACTTATATACATTGCAAATCATCAAGTTATTTTCTTATTGCATCGAATAATTAGTTCATTGTTTATTATTGTAATGTAATTGTATTGTATTGCGGTTACGATAATAAATTATTCTTTTATGTTAGACAGTTGAATCACACTTTGTAACTTATATGTGTTTTGCATAATTGCAAAGCTAAACTATACAAGTAAAAATATAGTCACGGAATAAATGTGAGAAATTTATTACAGTTTTGTTATTCCTTTTTCAATTGTTTTTCTTTGCCTAAAATTTGATATATTTAGGCGAAAAAGAAGACTTAAAGTTAGGGAAGTAAAAAGAAAAAAAAAAGAGACAAATCCCACCAGTCGTGTCTTCTTGTTCATCCTTTGTTTCCTTCTCACTGTTATTAGCCTTACTTAAAGTCGCAAACTTTGCTTCGAATTCAACCCATCTCTCATCTCCTCTTCCCCCTTCGCAATCAAATCTCCAACTAAATCAATCTCTCTGCTCAATTCTCACTCTTCTGCTGGGTTTCGAGAATTCTCTAATGGAAGGCGGTTCGGCTTCGACTTTGTCAAACGACGAAAACCTCGTCGTCTCCTCCGAGGATTCTTCTTCTCCGACAGAGAACGGTCTCGAGCTTCGTCTTACGTTGAGCCTCGGTCGAAAAGGGTATCGAGATCGTAGGGCTTCTCACGCTAATGATGATTCTTCTTCTTCTTCATCGTCATCACCTTCTTCCTTGAGTAGCAGAGCTAGCGTAACGGCTGGGATCAAGCGAACAGCTGATTCCATGGCACCACCTACTAGTGGGTGAGATTCACCTCTCCTTTACATTTATCATGGGTTTGATGAGACAAAAATGTTCCTCTTGATCACTTTTATCTGGAGAAAGGTTCAACCTTTATTACGTAGATGACTTTGAATGTATCTTCTTGATCTTAGAAGAGTTTGTTGGGATCGTTGTATCATTTTTTCCATAGGTGACAATCTCGAGGGAAGTGAATTTTGTTTTGGAATGGAGTGGTTGAATCCTGTAGAGTGATGTTTCTTTCCTGTTATTGATTTTTGTGTAGAGTTGTCTTGATATTAGCATGGTTCACGTGTATGATTTTACAGGCTTGGAAGTGTTAAGTCAAATCCTTTTTGTCTTTACTCAGCGTTTGAAAAACTTGTGAAATTTGCAGGCAAGTTGTGGGATGGCCACCAATAAGGACTTACAGGATGAACAGTATGGTTAACCAAGCCAAGACATTGGCCATGGAAGATCCACAACAAGTAAACAAAAATAGAAGTGATGCAACAAAGATGAGAAGCTCGATGTTTGTGAAGGTGACGATGGATGGTATTCCCATTGGAAGGAAAATCGATCTGAATGCTCATAAATGTTATGAATCCTTGTCCAACACTCTCGAAGATATGTTTCTCAAACCCAAATCAGGTACGTTCTTTTATGTTGCTTTAGAGACTTTAGCTGGTCTTGGACTGAGAAATGATGAGTGTTTCTGCAAAATCAGTTTCAAGCACACAAGAAACAGATGGTCACTTGGAAACAAGGCTCAAGATACTACCAGATGGGTCTTCTGGATTAGTACTAACATATGAAGACAAGGAAGGAGATTGGATGCTTGTTGGTGATGTTCCGTGGAGGTATGAATATATAAATATTCTCATGCTTTCTATGTTGAGTACAATGTTAGCTCCAAATTTGAATAATGAACTGAGTTTTACTTGTCCAGGATGTTTATTGGTTCTGTGAAAAGGCTCCGGATAATGAAAACATCAGAAGCTACTGGTGCAGGTACATTTACTGATTACATCAAACACCTCTTTTGATATCAAGATATCTTTTCTTTTATGTCTTTGTGACCGTGTTTGTATAATCCTTGTTTGCAGCTAAAATGAACTTATAAAGCATATAAATAAACTACAAGAACCCTTTTATGTTTGAAGCAATAATAAGACAGATCAAAAGAGAAGACAACAACAATGTAAGAATATTCTTGCCTTCACAGTTTTTTTTGGCTCTGCCATTTATTTAGTTAGCTATATTGTTCAACTTTGTAAAAATCACAAAACGTTTCAGAGCAATGCACAAGTTAATAATAAACATCTGTAAAGAGAGCAAAGTTATTCTACATGTAATAAGGCAAATCAAAGATCTCTCTCTCTCTCTCTCTCTCTCTCTCTCTCTCTCTCTCTCTTCTACATACATATCAGTTTAAGCCACTCCTCTTCCATCACGCCCTAAAGAAGGTCATTTACAGGTGAAGCACTAAACACCGATGGCTGTTGCTTCTCGGCCAAGCCACAACGGCTAGTGTTTTCCTCGTTACTATTGCTTTTCCTCCTCGGTTTAGCTTCTCCGAGCATCGATATCACGTCCCTCATCGAAGGTCTGTCTTTAGGGAGCTTCGTGGTGCAGAGAAGAGCTATTTGTAGAACTAAAAGCATCTCTTCTTGAACATATCTGCAGTTTCCAACGTTAGGATCCAATGCTTCTTCCAAAGATATATTGTCTCTTATCTTCTTCCTCACCCACTCCACAATATCTACAGACTCTCCAAACTCCGGGTCTAACGGTCTTCTTCCGGTTAACAGCTCTAGTAAAACGACGCCGTAGCTGTATATGTCTATCTTCTCGTCCACCTGCAGCGTGTATCCATACTCTGCAAAATAATAAACCAAATTAGAATTATCGAACCGGTTTATAACCAAATTAAAATTAGCATACCGGGAGCGATGTAACCGTAAGAACCGGCGACCATTGAAACGGTTTCCTTCTTCCTCGCCATCATCCTCGCGAGGCCGAAGTCGGCGATCCTGGCGTCGAGATTCGCGTCGAGCAAGATGTTGTTCGATTTGATGTCTCTGTGGATCACCGGAGGATGACAATCGTGGTGGAGGTAGGCGAGGCCGTGAGCTACACCGAGCGCGATGTTGTAACGCGACACCCAATCAACGAGCATCCTCCCGGCGGCGTTTTTACCGTGAATCGCGTCGCCGAGGTTACCGTTGAGCATGAACTCGTATACGATCATCATGTTTTTATCGTTGTACAAGAATCCAAGGAGCCTCACGATGTTCCTGTGACGTAACTTCCCGAGGAGGTTCACTTCGCCGACGAAATCTCCGGTGGTTCCGTCCTCGATATCCGCGGCGGATCTCCAGAGCTTCTTCACGGCGAGTACGGTCGTCGATCGCGACATCTCCGCTTTGTAGACGATTCCCGTCGCTCCCATTCCGATCATGTTCGATTCCTTGACGCATGCGAGGATATCGGAGGCTGTGAACCCTAGCCGGTGAAACGCCATGAGCCTCCACGGCCATTCGCCTTTGCTCGCCGTCTCGTCGCTGAAGAATCCGTTGGAGTACCATCTCTTGTAGAGAGTCCTCGTGACGATGACGAGGATCCCTAGGAGTAGAGCCGATGCGATCCCGATCAACCACCCGACGACGATTCGTTTCCCGTGGAGGCTCTTGTGACGCGATGTTGCGGTTTGGGAGCTGCTACACGGCGGGAGAACGCCGCCGCAGAGACCTGAGTTTCCTCTTAGGTCGTCTGGATTGATGGTTCTGAGGAAGCCGTTGGTAGGGACTGGGCCTGTGAGTTTGTTGTAGGAGACGTTGAGGAGCTCCAGCGCTGGAGATGTTCCGATGCTCTCGGGGAGTTTGCCGGTTAAGGAGTTGTTGGAGAGGTCAAGCACGGCTAATGCTGACATTGTTGTGACCTGTCTAGGGATTTCTCCTGTTAGTTTGTTGTTTCTTAGGTTGATGGTTACTAGCTTCTCGCATGAAGCAATGCTGGAGGGGATAGTGCCTGAGAGAGTGTTTGATGAGAGGTCGAGATTTGAGAGTGAAGGACAGTCTTGAAACTGGTCTGGTACTTCTCCGGAGAGATCATTCTCGGCGATTAAGAACGCTTGGAGGTTATGAATGGAGAGGATCGTGGAAGGGAGGGAGGAGCTGATCTTGTTTCTGGAGAGATCAATGAAAGAAAGGGAAAGTGAATCCGATAAGTCTCCGGGGATCCCTCCGGTGAGGCGGTTGTTGGCTAACTCGAGCCTTTGTAGCTTCTCAAGCTTGCCGAAGCCGATGGGGATGGAACCGTTGAGGAGATTGTTCTGCATTCTGACGCGAACTAGAGACTGACAAGTGGAAAGAGTTGTTGGAATTGGACCGGAGAAGTTGTTGTTGAACAAAATGAGCTTGGTTAGATTCCCCTTGCTGCATAATGTGGAAGGAATCTGGCCGGAGAAGGAGTTTGTAGAAACGTCAAGCCACTCTAACGGAGAATTCTTCCCGAGGTCGCTTGGTAGCTTGCCGGAGAGCGTGTTGTTCCAGAGCTCGAGGGTATGTAGCTCCGCCAGATTGCTGATCTCCGGAGGAACAGAGCCAGAGAGTTTGTTGCCCATCAGGTTCAGTAGCTGAAGATTCTTCAGCTCTGTTATCTGCACTGGAATCTCGCCGGATAACGCGTTCTGGGAGAGATCAAGATACGTGAGAGTGGTAATGTTACCGATCTCTGGCGGTATTTTACCGGTGAAGTGGTTTTGGTAGAGGTAAAGCGTCTCGAGTGACTTTAGCTTCCCGAGCTCAGAGGGAATCGGACCACTGAGCTTTCCTGTGGCTAGATCAAGGTACTTGAGGCTATTGATGTTCCCAAACTCCGGTGGAATCGGACCTTCGAACTCGTTGTAACCAAGAATGGCTGTTTCAAGTGAAGACAGCTCACCGAGAACTCTAGGTAACTCGCCGGTGAGATTATTGCCGGATAATCCAAGATATTTCAGCTTCTGCAGGTTCTTGAATGAGCGTGGAAGTGACCCTTGAAAGAAATTCCCACGGAGATCAAGAACTTCTAAAGAGACCAAGTTCCCGAGATCTTCAGTTAGGTTTCCAGAGAGATTGTTCCCTGAAACATTGAGATGAACGAGTCCAAGTGTTTCGTTGCCAAACACGAAAAGATTGCCGGTGAATTCATTCTGGCTGATGTCTACAGATTTCAACGGAGGGAGCGATGTCGGAAGCAGAGATTCGAATCCGTTGCATGAGATGTTGAACGAGACAAGGCTTGTTAGCTGTTTGATGGAGTCAGAGATTTTACCCGTGAGATTCATTCCCGACAGGTCGAGCTTCTCAACATTGCCGTGGGAGTTGCACTGAACACCTGTCCAGCTGCAATGATCGTCAGTTCCTGACAGCTTCCAGTCTTTGAGAAAGTTGAAAGGATCGGTAAGAGTTGATTTAACGGAGAGCAAAACAGAGAGCTCATTGCCATTGTCGATGGAAGCTGAAACAGAGGAGGTAGAACCAATGTAATAACAGTAGTAGAGGAAGAGAACGATAACCTTCATCTTCATCTTCTTCCTCTGTCTCACTGAAACTCGTCTCCTTTAGTTCATTACCAAGAACAAGACAAAGTGAACATGCAAGGAAGTGGTGGAGGAAGAAGAGTAGAATAAGAAGAAACTTGGCAAGTAACTGCTTGCTCTGTATATATATAAATCTATATCTATGTTTTATATATATGTATAAAAATGAATCTTGGTTTTATGTGGATCTAGTGATCAACGAGTATGTATGATTAAATGTTCTAATGAAAAATAAAAACAAGATCTTGGAGTTATTTGAGAAATTTCGTAAGACACTGAACATGTGAAAGAGAGAATGTGTTTTTTACAACTACAACTAATCCAAAAATGTTTACGGTCTTTTAAATTAAAAAACAAAGTCAACTATGATTTGCTGTATATTAAGTTTTGAATGTGCCAATTAGCTTAGGATTAATACATAATTATATGCATAAAATTATACGGACACTTGGTGTGTACCATACTCTCATCGTTAGCTTGTGCTTAACTTCATTCCGTTTCAGCTTTTGTAGAATGTCTTTATTTATTTTCTCGCCTTTTTTCTTCTTTTTGGGTCTTTTCATGCTTACCTTCTAAGAAAGTTTTAAATCTAAAATGCTGCTAAGTATGGCAAATATTATATGATATATTACCAACATAGATTAAACCATATTTATATATTTTGTATTTACATTTGTATGTAGCCAGCGAGGTGAACGTTCTAACCATCAGAATGGGTGATACACATGTGATGAAGATGAATTAGATGATGACGCTACCTTTCTCTACTAAATTTTTAATTTCAGATAGTTCCAAACCGTTACATTGATAATTAAGCATCAACAATAATGAAAATGCTATCACGTTTCTTCTCACTCCCTTTTGAATTTGGTAAAGTTTCTTTCGTCTACGTGTTAGTTAATAACTTAATACTAAATAGAAACAAAATCGAACCCAACCCACCTCATCGCCATTATATGGAGGCATATCTTTTATTAAAAAAATTCAATCAAGAGTTACCATGATGCATATAATATTTATAATGTATGCCACTGCAGAGAGTGCAGGCTTGTTACTGTTTCTTCATCTGCATGATTGAGTAGATAAGAATCTTTCCATGTTACAGGTTTTAATAAATATGGCAGTGTAAATATATGTATATAATAATGTTCTTAAGTAATAACTAATAACCGGATATTGATCAAATCAAATATTGTAATACTCCAACAATTACCCACTCCTCTTACTGGTTCATGTTTATACAGAAAACGTTGCTTCACATGCACTCATGTGGGCCGGTCTTGTATATGTTTGTTGTTACGTTTCTTATTATTTGTAGTTTTTAAGAAAACATTCCGATCCTTAGTTAAATTCTTCATTTGCTAATCCTTTCGATCGTTGGATAAAATACGAAATTCTACGATTGTTCACTAATTGGTTATATATGATAGCTGCAGGTATAGTATTACACATTCAGTTTTGACCATTTAGTCCAATATAGTTATAGCTAGAAATATAACAAAAACATGAAATATTGAAATAAATATAATTATCACCCAAAACTCCATAAGTACACACATTGGATGGTTATGGCTATATATTAGATGTCTAGATCGTAAATATAAATAAATACTTACAAGAGGAGGGTTCACGGCTTAATGGGACGCATGTGGATCAACACCTTAATCACTTACTTTAGTATCAATTTTGTATTATTAGAAAGAGAAACCTAATCTCACAAAGCACATAAAACTCTTTGCAAATGGTGTTTTGTGGATTTTTAAATTCCTAATTAAACATTTAAATATCAATAGCATACAATATAAAATAATTAATTTAGCAAATATGCTGACGGTTTTCTCACATGGCCCATCGGATTCGTCAGACTTGTGTCCAGCTTTTTTTCCTTTCGATCTGCACGCATGTGCCGCTGCCACGTGTGTTCCATGGGGATGGATCACTCTAGATAAAGAAAACCAAGTCATCGTAAAACCTCTGAGACAACAAGAGACTCTTTCACCGAACCCAAAAATGGGCTTATTATGTGACGAAACGAATTAAATGTCAATTACAAGTGGGCTTAATGTTAAAAGCCCATTACTGAGACAGTGACGTTATCCAATCAAGGAACGGCTTTGGTGGTGACACGTCATGATTCTCCCGCCAACCACACCAGATCCTTTGGCTTTCATCTCCTTCCGCCTCGACTCTTCCGTGTCTCTCATTTCATCGATAAGCACGAAAATGGCTTGTTTTCGTTCGATAGGATCTTTAACTTCTCTCACTCATTCTCCTCGAGATGTTTCACGCTCCTCAGGTACTGTTTCCTCACTTTCTTCCTTTGTATCCCTTCGTGTAAGAATCAGTAGTGGAATCTTTGTGTTTGAATGTAGGTTTGATTATCGATTCCCCTGGAAAATTCCGATAGAATGCTGATTCCGTTACTGTAACGCGAGATTCTAAATCTATTATGAGAGATTAGGGTTCATGTCTGAAAAAAACAACTCATTGTAATAGAATGAACACGTCAGATTCTTACATTAATACATTAATTAAGAACCAGTTTTGATCCCTTTTTTTTATTGCAGGCATTGTCTTAACTTCATGTTCTGTTCATCCCATCACGCGCTCCACCTTCACTGGCTCTCCCATCTCCATCCCGCGAGTCCAACAACCATCTCAAAAACCTACAAGACCCCGAAACCTCCTCCCAATCACGTCGATGGTGAAACCAACGCTCCAGTTCATCCAAGGAACAGACGAGATGACCATCCCTGACGTCAAGCTGACTCGGTCAAGAGACGGATCCAACGGAATGGCACTCTTCAGTTTCGACCAGCCATCGGTTTTCGACTCGAGCGGCGAGGTCGGGGAGATAACCGGACTGTACATGATCGACGAGGAAGGTGTGATTCAGTCCACCGACGTGAACGCCAGATTCGTTAACGGGAAACCTGAAGGCATTGTGGCCAAGCACGTGATGCGCACGCCGAAGGAATGGGATAGGTTCATGAGGTTCATGGAACGGTACTCTGACCAAAACGGTTTACAGTTCGTTAAGAAGCAATGAGCTGGACTTTGTTGTATGTTACACATTTTTATTTCATTAGAGATTTTGATTACTATATTTCCAAAACCTAAATATTAAAAAAAAACAAGAAACGGTTACTTACAATCCTATATATAGCCTAAGAAGCTGTTAGAGATAGTTTTTATTATGGAGGAGAGGGGAGGGAGACACATCAAAGCATATGCATAGTCCCTCCTAATGGCATCAACGTTGTTACTCGCTTCCTTTGCCGTTTTCTTGACGTTAACGTTAACGTTACCATCTCCGTCAACTTCCACGGAAGTCTCTCGACTCGACGTCCTCGGATGGGTTTGCAACAACGGCTCCGTCCCGGACGTGGAGGCTTACCGGAGATCTTATCAGATCAATATCGATAGGACCAGAGATGACATGAGGAACCTCAAGTTTGGGACACACGAAGACGGTGTTCCTCCTCAGAAGATGTACTTCTTGTCGCAATGCGTTAGCGATCTCTCGCCTGATGAATGTAGTCTCTGTTGGTCACGCGCCACCGATCTCCTCTTTAATTGTTTTCCGTCCCCCGGTGGTCGGTTTCACCTCGACGGTTGTTTCGTTAGGGCTGATAATTACAGCTTCTATCGCGAGCCTGTTACACGTCAAGACTCCAAGGTTCTTGTTCTTTTAACTTGGCTTACACGTAACCTAATTGTTATTGTCCTTCTTCGTTTACTTGGTTAACACGTAACCTAGACCTAATCGACCATTTTGGGGGACTTTAGATATGTGGTGGTGATGAGTCGTCGTCGTCTAGAGAATTCAAAGGCTTAGTAAAGGAAGTAACCAAGTCCATTGTTGACACGGCTCCATATAGTCAAGGCTTCTCGGTGGTGGCTAGGAAGAGCGTACACGGTTTAACTGCTTACGGATTAGGAATATGCCGGCAAACGCTAGACGAAGAGTTGTGTCAACTGTGCTTAGCAGATGGAGCTTTATCGGCAACTAGCTGCTCACCAGCCACAGAAGCCTTTGTCATGAATGCAGGATGCTACTTGCGTTACTCTAACTATACCTTTTATAACGAGCGTGAATTGCTTTCTATGAGTATGTCTCTTTAACTCTTGTGTTTTTTTTTTCAAATTGTGATTAGTCTTTTTTTTTTTTAATCATAACAGTTTTTTTGTGGAGTAGGTTTAACGAAAGAACATGTTCTGCGTATACTGGTGATTTCTATGGTGTGTGTCTTGGCTATTGCATCTGGATTCTGGTGTGGAAAATGCATTTATTTGGGAGCTAGTTCAAAGAAGAAGCTTAAAGGTAAGAGATCCTTGTTCTGCAATTAAATAATATACAGTAGCTGGTTAGGTCATTAGGAACTAAGACTAAAAAAAGTTATCACTTGTTTGGACATCTAAGGATAGAGAAGGAGTCAAAGTCTGTATCTAATAACTCAAACTTGATGTGCTTTAAGTATTCAACTCTTGAGAAAGCAACCAACAACTTCAATGAGAGTTGCAAGCTTGGTGTTGGAGGATATGGTGAAGTCTTCAAGGTTGTTGTCTTTTTTTTTATATATATATATCCTTGTCTACAATTTTACCATTGTCTCTTAAGAAGACTTTTATGTCTTTTTACGACAGGGAACTCTGTCTGACGGTAGAGAGATCGCTATAAAACGTTTGCATATATCAGGAAATAAGACACGAGAAGAGATTCATAATGAAATAGATGTGATTAGCAGATGCCAACACAAGAACCTGGTCAGGCTTATAGGTTGCTGCTTCACTAACATGAATAGTTTCATTATCTATGAGTTCCTCGCTAATTCAAGCCTTGATCACATCTTGTTTAGTAAGATCTCTTCTTTGAATCACACATGCTTGATCTTCTTGCCTGGTTGCAAACACTACTAACTTTTATTTTATTATGAAATGGAAATGAAGACCCGGAGAAGAAGAAAGAGCTAGAGTGGAAGAAGAGACGGGCAATAATCTTGGGAACAGCAGAAGGGTTGGAGTATCTTCACGAAGCTTGTAAGATCATTCACAGAGATATTAAAGCAAGCAACATTCTGCTAGACTTAAAGTACAAACCGAAAATCTCAGATTTTGGTTTAGCAAAGTTCTATCCAGAAGGTGGCAAAGACATCCCTTCTTCCTCTCCCTCTCCTTCTCCCATTGCTGGCACACTGTAAGTCCTTTCAACACAAAGAATTTACTAGAGGTTTGGTTTTAGTATTTGAAAACAAAATGGTGCTGTTTTACAGAGGATACATGGCTCCTGAATACATTAGTAAGGGAATACTAAGCAACAAAATCGACGCTTATAGCTTTGGAGTCCTTGTTCTTGAAATAACCAGCGGTTTTAGAAACAATAAGTTCCGGTCTGATAACTCCCTTGAAACCTTAGTTACTCAAGTGAGTCTCTTCATTCTTTCAAATCAATCAATATAGCTATAACTTTAATACCCATTTCTCAGGCCCCTTTGTTGTTGAACAGGTTTGGAAATGTTATGCTTTTGACAAGATGGAGGAGATGATAGACAAAGATATGGAAGAAGAGACAGATAAGTCAGAAGTGAAGAGAGTGATGCAGATCGGTTTGTTGTGCACACAAGAGTCTCCACAGCTTCGTCCAACGATGTCTAAGCTTATAGAAATGATTAATTCTACGGATCTTGTATTGCCCACTCCTACTAAACCACCTTTCCTTCATGATTCCATGTAGAAATCATATTCATACTTTTTGTATAAATCCTCCACTCTTCTTACTGTTCATAACAACACATCACAAAAAGTGTATTTCGTTTCATATTATGTCATTATTTATATCTTGTTCTCCTTATTAGCCCAGCCCAGCCCAGGCCCATTTTTAATTAAACATAAGCAACAACAGTTTAAGCAACAAGAAGAAGGAAATAGTTGAGAAAGAAGAACTATTTCAAAAAAAAAAAAAAAAAAAAAAGTTGAGAACCCATAGAGTTTTTTTTTTTTTTTTTTTTTTTGTGAAACGAAGAACCCATAGAGTTGAACCAAGTTGTATGGTAAAACTGTGACCGGTACACTTATTTAGAATATTTGGTATTTGTTTTAAAATTTTAACATACATGTGAGTCAGCCGTCGTGACACATGATGATTTATGTCTGGAAAATATGAACACATGAATTCAAATTTGTAGATAAATGCAACTATATTCCAGAAAGATTAAACAATCATCAATGGATCTTAATTTCAGCGAAAGTGTTTGTAGTGAAAATCAATTTCAAGGAGTGTTTAGTAAATACTTCCTCTATCCCTATAAAATTCATGTTTTAGAATTTTCACACTTTTTAATAAAACATATTAAAATTTAGCTATAAATGCATAGTTTTTTATAATTTTTTATTTTTTATTTTTTTAAACCAATAATATTTAAAAAATGCAATTAATGTTCTTGAACTTCACAATTTCTTATTATTAGTTAAAAAAATTATATTAAAAATATAAAATATGTATGTTTTTGAAACAAAAGTTTTTTTTTAGAATATAGATCTTTTAAGAACTGATTGAGTAATTCATTGTAACACTATTGGGTGAGGGTGACCGACATGTTGCAGGATCTTAAATTATTAAAATCAGGTTGTTTCCAAGTTTATTTGGACAGCTCCATCACTCAATATCAAGATGCTGGTCCCACACGAAATAATAGAGTTAACATGTATTCTGGTACCGGTTTATGTTTTCTTTCTACGTACTAGCAGTTTAGCACATTCTCATTTTGAGGTTTGATGACCCCTTCTACTAAAAAGAAGAAAAATGTTTTGTCTTTTAAAAAAAACTATTATTCAGGCCATACAAATTCACGTGGTTTGATTCAAAGATAAATCATTCCGGGTATATATCATTTTAGAAAGATAAGAAAGATCACAAATGAAACTTACTTAGTACTGATTGGTTTTGTCACATACTAAGAGAATTAGAATATGTATGTCCATATTTTTCTAGAATATGTTCCAAAGTTAAAAAAAAAAAAAAGGTTTTACAGTTTCACACTATTTCACTTGTTGAAATAGGAACAACCTTGGGAGCGGATAAAGTTGTGGCAGTAGCCTCAGTTATAATTGCAGCCTTTATTGTAGCTATAATGATAATGATAGATGCAGCGTCAGGCATCACTAAAGTTTGTGTTGTTTGGGCCAAAGTCATAATTTTGAAGGTGGCGATTGTAAAAATAATCTCACAAGTGGTGGTTGCAGTTTGGAGAACTGACATGGAAAAACTACTATCTCAACCTTGTGATTTGTACACGGTTTTCACTTGCGATCGTGGGAAGCTTTAAGACCCAAATGTCTACAATTATCGTATTTGAATTATGGCAAAGAGTACATCACATCGACCATATGAGATTGTGTTATTTTTATCTTACACAACAGTTTTTTGTGGAGATGGTCGACTTCTCACATTCATTGGATCAAGTCAGTGCTGTTCGGCAAGGAGTAGCTCACTTGAGACATGGAGGGTTACGTGGAAGATGGAATGACTGATATCACATATTTATTGCTTTTGATCACGTCATTTTTGGTATAGTGTCGTTGTTGCTCCTTATTGACATTTAACGGCTAACATATTTTAATAATGTCAGATCCGGTGATTTTTTTTTTCTTGTGACTCCAATCATCTATTATTGTGTATATTTCAAGTTATTAAGTAAAAACATCCGGCTTTTCACAGATTCAGGTTTATGTTTGGGATCTCTGACTTAAGCAAGAATATGAAATTCAGATTCTAGATATCAAGACAATGTCTACGGTTTTCTTGGCGATCTTATGGATCATCGGGGGCATATTAGTTGTTGGCGGTTGGAAGGAAGGGGTTGTACTGAAAGCTACTTAAGTAGTAATAGAGTGATGAATTAATTGCATTTACTTCTTTTTTTGTCGCTGAATTAATTGCATTTACAAATATCTTTTTTTTTGTCAACCGCATTTACAAATATCACTTTTGAAATATATATATATAGTATAATACCCGCTGAAATTCATAATTTTTATTATCTAACACAATACTTACACCGATAAAATTTTAGAGGCCAACATCTACAAACAAGTGATTATTTATTCTAGCGGTCATCGGTTTTACGACTAGCTCTTCCAACCATATTATACTATTGTGATATTTACAAAATAGTTCATTATTTACATATCACTGACTTTTTGGCTATAAATTTTCTGAATAATGAACCGACCATAAAAAAAGGTGGCTTATTTAGTAGTACTATTTAGGGAAATTTGGGTTCATGTCTATAACAGATTATCAAATTAAGCATATAACCATAAGAGAATTTAGGCTATGATATTTGTATAATAATTGTTATATTACTTTTGACATACATTTTTTTTATTCTTACAAATATGTTTTCTCCTTCTACTTTTAATGAATTTTAATTTTGGTTAGAACAATTATCAAACTTTGAATTTAACATAACAAAAACATAGATTTTTTTCTACACATAATATGTTTTAAAACTTTCAAAACAAACATATATTTTATAATTTTTTTACAATATTCCATAAATACGACTTTAAATCTATACTATCATAGAAACATATGTAGTATAGTCATATTTTGTTTTCAAATAAGACACAATTTTGTTGTATTCCAAATTATTTAGAAACATAGAATAAATAAATAATATACAATATCAGTCAAATATATTATTTATGTAATTTAATATACACTAATCATCATTCCTATGAATAAATATGTTCTTTCATATTGTTTACTACTTAAACTGCATTGAACCCTATAAATAGATAATACTAATAGATCAAATTATTATGT
Source organism: Brassica napus (assembly GCF_020379485.1). Taxonomy (NCBI): domain Eukaryota; kingdom Viridiplantae; phylum Streptophyta; class Magnoliopsida; order Brassicales; family Brassicaceae; genus Brassica; species Brassica napus. Next base: position 4,433,472 of record NC_063434.1, on the reverse strand, counting down.
ATTACAACATATATGGTTAAAATGATCTATTCTATATCGAGATTATAAATATAATAGTATATGATTATATTGTGTGATATATACATGTCCACTCACCGTAAAGGATTGTGATGTCTATTTATGTGGCATAATGACACATTTTCCAAAGTATGGCTATATTATTTATTTTTTCTCTGCTATGGTTATACAGCAAATTATCTCTACTATTTAGGATTTATTTGCCAAATAACAAAAAAAAAATAGTAATTAGATTTTTAGTAAGAAGTTAGAAAAAAATAGGAAGAAAAATAAGGAGAGAAGGTATTTTTGGTTAGATTGTGGGTTTGTATTTTTTTTTATGGCTGTAGGGTGCAATTTCCCTACTATTTAACCCCCCAAAGCAGACCACTGAACCGTGCATCTTACAAATTCTCGATAATAACATACACACTCATCCTTTTTCAAACAAAAAAAAAATCAACAATCAGTCTTACAACAGTTGCCAAATACAATCCGAGATGTAAGCAACTCCTCTAATCTTTACCTTTTCTGTAGAAAATGAAAATGTTATAAGTGGTATATCATATTTCTTATAGATTTTAATACATATGGGATATTTTAGTTAAAAGTTGTTTAAATAACATATCCGTAACAGGGAATACGGCAACAGTACAGAGAACGGCATTGGCAAAAGTAACGGCATCGGCAACGGCCATGGCATCGGTAATGGGTATGTAAACGGCCATGGCATCTGTAATGGGCATGGCAACGGCCATGGTATTGGTAATGGGCATGGCAACGACAACTGCTACGTTAATTGTAACGGAAAAGTTAACGGAGAAAAGGTGAAAAAAATGAAACCGATGGATAGTGAGATGCTGAGAGAGCAAGGCCACATAATGGTTGATTTTATTGCTGATTATTACAAAAACCTTGAAGACTCCCCTCAGGATTTCCCTGTTCTTTCTCAAGTTCAGGTTTGTTCTCTTCTCTCCCTCTTTGTTTATATATAAAAACGATAAATATATATCAGGTATTGTTTTACTACATGTATGTAAATGTAACCTCTCGTTATTTGTTTCTATGTGGTCATTTATGTAATTCTATAATCATCTCTCTATATAGAAAAATACAAAAGCCAATACAAGTACTTTAGAGTAATATTTTCTGGTTTTTTACTATATAAAGTATATCTTGTGGGTGATTTGACGCAGCCTGGTTATCTCCGGGACATATTGCCTGATTCAGCACCTGACCACCCTGAACCGTTGAAAGAACTTCTACACGGTACGTAATACAGTTTTGTTTATGTTTAACGCAGCATGCACTTTTTCACGTACGAACATTGCATATCTATGTGTGTTTTTTTTTGTAAACTAGCACATCTATATGTTATTTATTCACGTTGTTAATAATTTGAATTTTGTCATAATTTAGACGTTTCAAAGAAGATAATTCCGGGTCTAACTCATTGGCAGAGCCCGAGTTACTTTGCATACTATGCGTCAAGCACGAGTGTGGCCGGATTCTTGGGAGAGATGCTAAACGCCGGCCTGAGCGTCGTCGGTTTTACCTGGCTCACTTCTCCTGCCGCCACTGAGCTCGAAGTCATAGTTCTCGATTGGCTTGCCAAATTGCTCCAACTTCCCGACCATTTTCTCTCTACAGGTTCTTGATTGTTTAGCGTTAGAGCACCCACATTGGTGGAGTGTCTCAAATGATTAGTCCATATGATTTGCATAAATGTTCTTTTAAAATGTAGCTGGCCGCAGAATTAATTACAAATTTATAGTTATTAATACGCTTAGAGTAAAGAAACTATGACCATACATGAAACTGTGGTCCTATTGATTATTAACAACATTTGTAACTACTAAATGATATAATAAAAGAATAGAGCATATATTTTTGACCGTATCCTTTATGCATTTAATTGAATGATTTGACAAAAATGAAGGGAGTGGAGGAGGAGTGATCCAAGGGACAGGATGTGAAGCAGTGCTTGTGGTGGTATTAGCTGCCAGAGACAGGATCATGAAAAAAGCTGGCAAAAATTCACTCTCTCAACTTGTTGTATATGCATCCGACCAAACTCATTCTAGTTTTCGAAAGGCTTGTCTGGTTCGTATATATATTTTCTTAAAACACTAAATTAATTGATTAAATAATTATACAAGTCATATATATGTGGTGATCTTTTATATAGATCGGTGGAATACATGAAGAAAACATTAGGTTGCTCAAAACAGATTCTTCCACAAATTATGGAATGCCTCCAAAATCACTTGAAGAAGCTATTTCTAGTGATCTCGCTAAAGGATTTATCCCTTTCTTCATTTGTGCTACAGTAATTACTTAAACTAGTTTTAAATTAATAATTAATTTAATTAATTAATAACTATATGAAAGAAATGTATGTTTTTGTTGTCAACCAATAATATGGATTGTAGTTTATGATGTGCCTATTTTTGTTATAATTTATTTGGCCTAAATATATATATGTGGCTTGTCAGGTTGGCACAACATCTTCAGCTGCAGTTGATCCGTTGGTCCCATTAGGAAAAATTGCAAAGGTAAATATATATACACATATATAGTACTAACAGTAATTGACTAGTTTATATATCTATATATGGTATGGAGTGCATAAACCATGTTCTTAACCTAGTTCCTCCACATCAGTTATCACATTGCGTCAGCTACTGCAAATATACTTAATTAATGTATGATTTAATTTGGCTAAATAAATATTGATGTTGTGTAGAGCTACGGGATATGGATGCACGTGGATGCAGCTTATGCTGGGAATGCATGCATATGCCCAGAATTTCGAAAACATATTGACGGAGTTGAAAACGCAGACTCCTTTAACATCAATGCTCATAAATGGTTATTTGCTAATCAAACTTGTTCACCACTTTGGGTTAAGGTTGGTTCTTATCCCTTTTCTCTTAGTGTATAGTACTACTAGTTAGTTACTTTCATCAGTTTCAGATTATTATACTGTTTAGTCACTTTATATCCAACAACTTTTTTGTTTGTTTGGAATTACTATAAAGGATCGGTACTCTCTCATTGATGCTCTCAAAACAAATCCTGAGTATCTTGAATACAAGGTAAAAGTCCCTCATGTTCTTTATTGTGCTAAGAACTAGTAAATACCATTATTCTGAAATGACGATCGAATTATGTTGTCATTCAAGTAGCAAGATGTATATGAAAGGATTCAAAAAAATACTACTAAGATATATCAGCATATATATCGTTTTGTGATTAAAATGGCCCGTTAGCAAAGATACTTAAATTTTCATATGTGTTTAGGATGGAAAATATGTTGTGTGAGAGTAAATATATAATCTACATATGGTTCAATGGATATCAGGTTTCTAAGCGGGATGAGGTCGTAAATTATAAAGATTGGCAAATTTCTCTTTCTCGGAGATTCAGGTTCGTCGTACTTACAATTGAGGTTTATAAGTTATACTATAAACTTTTTTTTTTTTTTGACGTCCTACTATAAACTTATATAAATGTTTTTACCAAAAAACAAACTTATATAAATGTATGTGGTACTTACAAATTTGATGTACACAGATCACTAAAGTTATGGATGGTCTTAAGGCTCTATGGTGCCGAGAACTTGAGAAACTTTATAAGAGACCATGTCAATCTCGCCAAGCATTTTGAAGATTATGTAGCTCAAGATGCTCATTTCGAGGTAATAAATACATATGAAACAAAGACATAGAAAACTTATTTAAACGTCACATGTAATTGATTTTGTAATAAATATTATATTTTTTCCTTAGGACCAACCAAAAAAAATTATTGGTTAATACTCCATCCGTTTCTAAATGATCCATGTTTTAAAAAATATTTTATTTCTAAAAGATCAATATTTTAACTTTTCAATGTATATAATAATATCAAATTGTAAACTTCAAAAATATTAATTGTGTTTACTGAATTTTGATTGGTTAAAAATCATAAAAAATAGTTAAATACAGACAATAATACATCTATCAAAATTTTACGTGTTTTTTAATAAGTATGAAAACTCTAAAATAAAGATCATTCTGAAAATGTTTTTTATATAAATGTGAAGGTCGTCACTACTCGGTATTTTTCACTCGTTTGCTTTCGATTGGCCCCTGTTGATGGTGATGAAGACAAGTGTAACGAACGAAACCGTGAATTGCTTGCGACCGTTAACTCCACTGGCAAGATCTTCATCTCTCACACGGTGAGTTATATCTACATAACAAATAAAATATCATATTTTGTTTTGGAAAAAGGATTAGTTTAATAACTAAAAACTGAAACGTATCTAAATTCTGTCAACAGGCTCTGTCAGGAAAGTTCATTTTACGATTTGCCGTTGGTGCACCGTTGACAGAGGAGAAGCATGTGACTGAAGCGTGGCGGATTATACAGAAGCATGCCACCGAATTTATCCACAACAAAAAAAAATGAGAATATTTTTGAAAAACCTATCTGTCAAATTCCTTTTCGCACAATTATATTAAAGTCTTCTCCATATACAACTACTACAACAAAACAGGGATTAACGACTGCGCTATTCGTCACACAACCCGATTTAGTAACAATTCTCCAATCATCCTACTATTGGTATTTTTTTACTAATGATTGCTATTGTTTGTATGCTTGACAATATTTCACGAAATAAAAGGCTCTTTGTATCTTAATTTGCCAAAACTGAAAGTAATAAAACTTATAATAAGTGATTGAGTTTGATGTACCGCTATCACTTATAAAAAACGCTCAAAATTAACTAATTTCGCAATTTTTAAAAAGTGAGAAGCTCCGGATTTTCGCCTGTAATCTCTCTCTAAAATCCAAAATAAAATTTTAATAATTCTGATTTAAGGAAATTAGTTTAGGATTTGGGCCTGCCCTAATTAATAAAATGATTTAACAACTTGTTACTAATTGCTTTCTTCTCCGATACCAAAACCTAATTCGTTTTGTTTTCCTTCAATTTCTGCGCCATCCTGGCGACATTAACGGTTCTCCTTTTCCGGTTGTGAAAGGAACAAACGAATATCTCTAGATCTCTCATTTGAGTGTTGGCTCATGCAATACCCTTCTGATACCTCTCTTCTCCTTTGAATTTTCATTGGATATACCGTCTATTTTGGAAAAAAAAAAAAAAAACCTTAGGATGAATGGTATCATTTATCTTAGTTCAGACGAGGAGGATGATAAAATAGTCGACCACACTGATGTGTTTGACGACGAGAAACCGAACCATACTGGTCAACGGAAACCAGTTTCCTCCGATGTAATGGCGGAGGAAGAGGATGACGATTGTGTAGTCTTGGATGGTGATCCTTACAAGACGAAGGAGACTATATCTAACACTTGTGTAACAGATGATGATATCCTTGTACTAGGGCAGAATGGCGAGGTAAAATCATATCAAAACTTTCATCATTACTTGCAACTTGTTCGTAAGATTATAAGTGAAGTTACTTTAAAGTGTATAGTTTCTAAGTTGTTTTTAAGGAAGTTGCAACTTGTTCGTAGGATTATAAGGAAGTTGTTTTTATTTTATAGGTAGCATGTAGAGACTTCCCACATCCACGACATGCCTGCGCTAAGTACCCTTTCAAGTCCACATCACACGACAAGTACTGTGACATGGTGAGAAATGTCTTTATTTGCATCTTGCTTATTATATTAATTTATGCTTATATTGCTAATTAATGGTTATGCTTTTTCTTAAACAGTGTCATTGTTATGTTTGTGACATACGTGCTCCATGTCCTCACTGGTGCATAGGTATCCCCGCCTATGATCACTGCCATGCCAATGATAAAGATCAGATATGGAAAAATCAACGTGAATGCGTCAGGACTGGAACTGGAAATTTACTTCGGCCTCAATCTATGCAACAAAACACTTGGTATTCCTCTGTAAACCAGTTTGGACCATCCACTATGGTTGCGTCTCGCCCAAACACGTACATAAGTCCTGGTTACAGACCCGAGCAACCAAGGACCTTTCCGCAAAATCTACAACCTCGTGCTCCTCAGTTATACCAAAACCAATATGGTTGGTTTAATAATGGTAACCCAATCCCCCAAGCATTCTCTTCCAAATCGCAACCATGGACTCAAAAGCCAAGTGTAGGCGCTACTCCTGTGGAAGTTGCTCAAGGCTTGCCGTATAACCGTTATGTTACTCCTCCCACGGCTTTACAAGGCAATTCACAGCAGACTTTTGGTGGTTATGTCTCAACGCTAACATCATCTAACACCAATGGTTACGCTAGAAAATGTAGCTGGCCAAATGCAGTTCCGTGTGGAACTCCTAATCCTCCGGCGAATCAGCAGCAACAACAACAACAAAGTAGAAGTGTCAACAAAGCGCTGTCGGAGATTGAAGACTGGCTCATGGACATTGGACAGTATTGATCCTGTTTGTCCCTTGCCTGGTCAATCCAATTCGGTTTCGAAACCTTCTTTGGATGATTTGAACATTAGGATTGTCTTGATTTTCATAATTTATTAAATTTAGAATTAGTATGTATATAGGTAGTATTAGCCAAGAGCTTAATTTCTTGTTAGGACGTTAAGTTTACGAAAACATTTCGTTATCAGTCTTTTATTTTTATATTTTTGGACTTATTTCAATATCAATCTAAGTGCATTATCTTTTGATTGTTTAACACGGTACCGTTCAAGTTTAGTAAGTAACAAAAATAAAATATATTCCGTCCTTTATTTATGGTAAATCAGTAAATCACCCAATAAAGAAGTAAATTTCAAAAAATATATATGGTCAAGATCTTTGCACAAAAATAAATTTACAATCCACAGATTACAAAGTACTCCATTTTTGGGAACTTTAAAAAACAATTTACTTTGAAAAAGGTACGGCCTTCCATAATTATAGTGAAGAAAAGTCAAATAAACATTAATAGTGGAAAATCAGTTACCAGAATCTTGAATTTAAAAATATTCTTTCAGTTTACAATTATTTTCTGTTAAATAAAGAAAGATTCAATTCCCTCAAAGATTCAAACAGAATCTCGAGAATCTCTCAGCCTTCCCCTTCTATAAAAAGACTAACCTCTCTCTCATTCTTCTTCATTTCTAAACTCCACCAATGTCGTCGACTCTCTCTTGCTCCGCCTCTGATCTCATCCCCTTACTATCAGGCGGCGCCAACGCCACCGCCGCAGCCGCCGCGGCAGAATTCATCTGCGGGAGATTCGAAACGATCTCCGGCAAATTCACCGACGCGTCTTACGCGATAGACAACACTTACCTCCTCTTCTCCGCGTACCTCGTCTTCGCGATGCAGCTCGGCTTCGCCATGCTCTGCGCCGGCTCCGTCAGAGCCAAGAACACGATGAACATTATGCTCACGAACGTCATCGACGCCGCCGCCGGAGGCCTCTTCTACTACCTCTTCGGCTTCGCCTTCGCCTTCGGCTCTCCGTCCAACGGCTTCATCGGAAAACACTTCTTCGCCATGAGCGGCTTCCCGAAGGCGTCGTTTGATTATCCTTACTTTCTTTATCAGTGGACGTTCGCCATCGCCGCCGCGGGGATCACCAGCGGGTCCATCGCCGAGAGGACGCAGTTCGTTGCTTATTTGATTTATTCGTCTTTCTTAACCGGGTTGGTTTACCCGATTGTATCTCATTGGTTCTGGTCTAGCGACGGTTGGGCGTCTCCCGCTAGAGCTGATAACCTTCTGTTTCAATCAGGGGTGATTGATTTCGCTGGATCCGGCGTCGTTCATATGGTTGGAGGGATAGCCGGTTTGTGGGGAGCGTTAATCGAAGGACCGAGAATCGGCCGGTTTGAGAATAGAGGTAAACCGGTTACGTTGCGTGGTCATAGCGCGACGTTGGTTGTGCTTGGTACGTTTTTACTCTGGTTCGGTTGGTACGGGTTTAACCCCGGTTCGTTTGCGATCATTAACAAATCTTACGGGACGTCTCCGGGAAGTTCGTTTTACGGACAGTGGAGCGCGGTCGGGAGAACAGCTGTTACAACTACTTTAGCTGGATGCACGGCGGCGTTGACGACTTTATTCGGGAAGAGATTAATAGATGGTTATTGGAACGTGACAGATGTATGTAACGGTTTGCTAGGCGGGTTTGCCGCGATAACCGGTGGCTGCTCGGTTGTTGAACCGTGGGCGGCGGTTATCTGCGGGTTTGTAGCTGCATGGGTGCTAATGGGATTCAATAAGTTAGCTGATAAGTTGAGATACGACGATCCGTTGGAAGCGGCTCAGCTTCACGGTGGTTGCGGCGCGTGGGGGATTATATTCACCGGTTTGTTTGCGGATAAAACGTATGTTTCGGAGGTCTTTGGAGGTGATCCGAACAGGCCTTACGGGCTATTGATGGGAGGAGGTTGGAGGTTGCTTGCGGCGCACGTAGTGCAGATTGTGGTGATTACGGGGTGGGTTAGTGTAACGATGGGGACTCTGTTTTTCGTGTTGCATAAGCTGGAGCTGTTGAGGATACCGTCGGAGGATGAGGTCGCCGGGATGGATCCGACGAGTCATGGTGGGTTGGCTTATATGTACACTGAAGAAGAGATCAGGAATGGGATTATGGTTAGGGAGATGGGTCGTGAAAATGAGAATGTGTAATTAGGTGTTCTTTAGTTACTTCATTTTAATATAGCTACTCTTTGGTCTCTGATTGTATATATTTGCTCCTTTTGCATTGGAGTAAATTGTTTTAGTTTGGCTGTTTATTTATTTATATTTTGATTTGTATTAACCATGAGTCCATCACCAGCCACCAACACTGAATTAGGGTAAATCCTCAAATATCTAAAACGGTGTGTGCTAATTTAAAAATAAAAAGTTACATATTTAATCGTTGAAAATGATGAACCTGAATCAAATCGCCGAAGATAATGATCAAAATAATAATAACTAGGAAAATACCTTAAGATACCACTACAAAAATTTATGTCAAATATAGATTATAAAAATCAAAATGACCAAAATGTTTCATTAAAGAGATAAATAAACATTTATATTCCTAGAGTTAACTACTCCAAACTTTAGGTTTAGAGTTAAAGGATGGAGATTTGAGATTGAGATTTCAAATTTTATAAAATTAAAAATAATTATTAAAAATATGAAAATAAAAATTTTAAAAATAGTTTTAAAAAGTATTTTCGAATTACAAAAAGATAATTTGAAAAAAAAAACGAAAAAATGAATTTTTTATAAAAAAGTTCAAATTTGAAAACATATAATCTAAAACTATAAAAAAAAATTTATTTTTTTACATATCTAGAGTATTATGGTCATTTTACCTATTAAATGAAATATTTTGATCATTTTCCTTCTCGTAGTCTATTTTTGTGACCAAAACTTGGAAATAATCTATTTACGAGAATGATCCTAATAATTATAGTATATATTTACAAAATTAGATTTAGATATGTTGTGCTTTAAAGAAAACATCGAGGCCATCAGAGACTAGTTGTTAAAGTTAGTTTTCACATGATAAAATTTTATATAATTTGAAATTACTGTCGTAAACACTAATCTTTAAGATTTTTAAGCAATTCAAAAACACATTTAAGTAAATAATTTGAAACATAGTAACATACTGAATAGAGCAGCTAAAAATCATATTAGGAGAAAGTTACGAGCCACGTGCGAATAAGACACCAGTACAATAGATCCCATGCAAAAAAGACGACAAATAAAAAAGCAAAGTTAAAAACTACCACTCACATGTGAATTCGAAAGATATATGCAAACATGTGGCCAATATATTAATACAATAGAATACAATATGGAAAGAGCGAAAAATATATTATGCAGAAAATGGTTTTCACTATCAAATATTTTACAATTTTCAAAACATAATTAACAATAACAAAGACTGAGAACTGACAATGTTTCCCTATAAATTTTTTAAAATTTCCATTTATGTGTATAATTGTTTTAAAAGGATGTAAAACGTAGGTGTTATTTTGTAGATAAGGATTACTTTTTTTTTTTTTTTTTTTGGTCAAATAAGGATTACAAGGAGAGTTGTTTGCAAAGAAATGTAAAGTAGGAGACAAAGTTCAAAAGTGCTACAAAATGAATTAGTATTTATGTCGGTATCTTCGAGAACCATTGATTCTCTTATCTAGTCAGAAACTGTACCCCAAAAACCAGTGAAGCTTCGCCACGTGATGGTCAAACTGGATACTCATTCAAACCTTTTGACCAGTGGAACCAAAATACACATGCATGTCACTAAAAATATGTCAAATACCCCATACCTATTACCTACTACATGGTTAGATGCTCTTTGTTTACAAAAGAGAGCGTTATAGTTAAGCCTTAATCTTTGACGAAAAAGAGTATGTTATAGTTAAGTCTTAATCTTTGACAAAAAAGAGTGTTATAGTTAAGCTTAATCTTTGACAAAAAAGAAAAAAGAAAGTTAAGTCTTAATCACATTAATCGTTGTTATCATTCATTCATATTGAGGTAAATTAATCTTGTTTAGATTCTTTTTGTTTTTGTTTTCCGGTCAATACTCAAAAAAGATATTTCCTCTTTCTTACTCCACCCCACATCTTGACTGAATAAATACGTCACAAAGAAAGCTTTAACAACTACACACTCTCACACTTATTTTCTCTTGTGATTATCATGTTTCTCCTCTCCATTTCTTAACTTTACTGAAAACACAAATATTTTAATAGAGATAAGGAGGTAATAGTAAATGACAGATCAGAATCCAAGAATCATCGTCGAGAAAAACCCATCTCAAGATCGTCTTGACGAACTGATGTTCAAGTCATGGCCCAAGTAAGATCATTAGATTATCCTTGTTTATGTTCTTAATTCGTTTTACTGGATGGTGTGAGATCTATTATTGCAAGATACAAAACTAAATTTTATCTTTTTTTGGTTGGGGAACGAAGGTGGGGATGTTCACCAGGGAAGTACCATTTGAAATATGAAGCAGAAGAGATATGTTACATTGTGAAGGGTAAAGTTAAGGTTTACCCTAAATCATCATCATCATCAACAGCAGCATCATCGTCATCATTGGATGCACAAGTAGATTGGTATGTAGAGTTTGGAGCAGGTGATATCGTCACTTTTCCCAAGGGACTTTCTTGTACTTGGGATGTATCTCTCTCCGTTGACAAACATTACATATTCCGCCACAATTAGTTCTTCACTTTGATTCGTTACTATTGTTGTATTTTGTGTTCTTTTTGTTTGGGTGTTTATATAGTAAGAAAATTTAGACTTGTGTGCATTAACAATCACATAATTAAACAAGTATTTCACAATTCAGGTTTGAGAAAACTTCGTAGTTAAGTTCGAATAATCCTGACATAATGCTACATAATAAAATTTCAGCTTTGAAGGTTTTCACAAGCACGAAATATTTTTAAGTTAATTCAAACGTCTGGGAAAATCCTTAAACCGTAAGCGTTGGATTCTCTTGGTCAGCAAGATGTGATCTTCTTTATTTGTCACTTTAATCCTTAAAATATACTATAATGATTTTCATGTCTTAGATCCGCTGACCAGTCAACTTTCCATTTCTTACATTGAATGCATCTATCTATGTTATTAAAGTTGAAGTACATATTAAAATTGTTTGACAATATACATAATAGTTAAAAAAAACAGTACTGTTTGGAAACATAGATAGTAGTAAGTTAGGAAAAAAAATAATAGATTTATACTACTAAAAAATTGGAAGTCCATTATATTATATTAAAAAGTAGTGGATCTAAATTATATATATATATATATATTCAAATCAAAATAATAATTTATTTAAATCAAAAATTCATTCAAAAATATACATATATTCAAAACTTGATTATTACTAACATATTTTCCAATAACTATTATAAAAATGTTTTCAATATATATAAGAAAAATACAATACAAAGCCTAATTTCAAACACCAACTTAAATTATGGTTTTTATATTTCACATTAAATTTTAAAATATAATATATGTGATTATTTATATGATTGTACGTATAAATTATTATTAGTTATAAGAAAACTTATTTGATGGTACGTATAAAATACAATTAATTATATGATAACACATATTTTGTAACATATGTGACACATATAAGATATATATAATAGTGATTAGGGATTTCGTGTTCAGTTCAAATCTTTGAGGATTTGACTCGGATTTGGATAACCAATTTAAATAGGTTTGGTTTAAATATTTGGATAGAGAATTAATAATTATTTAAGTATTTTTGGAGTTTTGAGTATTTTTTAACTATTTAAGATATTTACGTTTGATTATTTGTATATATTTTCAAGCATTTATGCGAACTTAAAACTATCATATATATATTATGGATGTTTTTATATATATTAAATCTAAAAATAATTAATACATATAAGTATATAAATCTATTTTGGATACCCAAAATACTTCGGTTCGGATCAGATTAGGTTTGAGTTCTTCAAATACCAAAATTTTGAATAATTCAGATATTTAATCAATTCCGGTTCAGATTTAGTACTACTTATTCGGATTGGGATCGGTTCGATTCTTCGAATTCGAGTTTTTTGCCCAACCCTAAATAGTGACATAAAAATTAAATAGCATCATATTTTTTAGAAAAATACACCCGCACGGACGTGCGGGTCAAAATCTAATTGATCTTATAGTAACAGACTCGGAAGAAAAGTACCTATCCATCTATCAAACAAACGTTAGAGCATGATTAATTCAGATTCTTAATTTGAGGTTTTTAATTCATGATTTGACATTTGTTTTTTTAACACACTTTTCGACTAAGAATCGGCTCTTATATCTCTTATTTAAAAAACGTTCTTAATTTTTTTTAGTTAAAAACTAAAAAACTGTTATTAGCCGAAACTAAAAATCCTATCCTAAGAACTTCGTTTAATCGTGGTCTTATGTTTAAGAACCTCGGTCTCATTTTCCAACGCTTTTGACTGATGGAATCCTATATAATAGTAAGAAGAATACGGAACTTAAAAGTGACTAGAATAAAGCGAAATGGAAAAGATAAGATGAACACATGGTAACCAATTCTTTTTCTTCTTATGTTTAAAGTAAGAGGAAAAAAAACACATACTTTTAACTTTGGTTAACGGAAAAGAAAGAAAATATATTTCGCCTTTATGTATTTCCTTAACTTTTGATTAGTGTTTATTGTTTAATCAGCGTAAAACAGGTTTGGTAGATGTACTGTAATATTTTTCTTACACCCCCAAATCAATAACTCAACACTTCTGAAAGATAGCCCATTAATCGCGTTAGTGTTTCAAGGCATAATTTTGCACAAGTCATAGTTAGGAACTGAGCTGTTAACGTGAGTTAATGACATTATTCATCCAATTAATGTATATTAGGTGGACATGATTCATCCAATTAATGATATACTAGGTGGTTGTTCGCGAATTGACAGATATAAATATTGTAGTATATGTTATATATACAATGTCATAAATTTTGATAATAATTAGAAATATTATAAAATATAATTTTTTTATTTCAGATAGTTTGAAAATCAGTCGTAAAGTTTCTATAAATTTGATATAAAAATAATTGATGAATATTTAATAATAATAAATGTTTGTGGAATTGTATATGTAATTATCATATTAACTTCTCCAAGAGATATTATGCATATTCTTCTACCTCTTTTTATTTTTTTCGTTATCATTTTGTGTTTATAAATTAATTTTTGCTAATATTTTCCTAATTTTTTACATATTTTTCCAGATATTTATTTATCTCTCAAGATAGTAATGCAAAACATACAATCAATTAACCAAAAATCCATCTTTTTGTTTTTGTGTGTTTGAATGGTAGATTTTCTGATTATGTACTAAACTTTCCAAAATAACTTGAATTTTGCAGATTCTTCAAGTTATTTTGGATATTTCTTAGACTATTCATAATATCCTTCCTTATTGTGTAATAATCATTTTAGAACAATTCAAATTTTGCAGACGCTTCTTTGTGAAGTGTCAGATAGTGGCACGTAAGCCAAATCAAGGACAGAGAAATATGGTGATAGTTAAAAACCGCTAAACTCAAGATCACAAATCGGAGTTCACAATGAAAAAGTACAACATAACAGCAAGTGTCGATCTTGCTCCTATCAAGTCAACAGTCAAGACATATTTGGGTATCCGTGGGGTGTTATGACAACTGTAATTGTTATGGATTCATTCATCGACGATCATATCAACCCTGCTGGTTGGTATCCATGGGCAGCGGCAAAGAACCTTCATCTTCTTTATACTATGGAGAGTTTGATAATTATGGCCCTGGAGTAAACACAAGTCAACACTAATGCTATTCAAGATTTTAGTCATGTCCATACATGAATATCATGAACAACAAGAGGAGCTAGTATTACTGTGCAGAGAGAACATCATGTATATCATGAATTTCTTATTTCTTAGACTATTTATGATATCTTTTCTAATTATGTAATAATCTTTCCACAACAACTCAGAATTTTGTAAACACTTCTTTGTGAATATGTCTCTGCAGTTATGTTACGACTATGTCCATGGAACCGCCGGCTTCCAAATTATTTAAGTCACTTATCATTTAATACATAGGAGGACTAGTTGTTTAGCAATATAAATGTGTATTTACCATTCAGCATGTTACCATAATTGTTTTAGTGCTTTATCATTCGAAGCTAACATGATATTCCATCTATTTCATAATAAGTGTCATTCTAATATTTTTTTTTATTACACAAAAAATATCACTTTAGAATTCCAATGCAAATTATACTTAATTTCAGTTGAAAATTAATTACAAACTGCATTAATTTTATAAATAATTTTGTTTATCTAAAATACTATTCCTTTCGTTCCTAAAAGATCCATATCCTTGAGAAAACTTTTGTTTCAAAAAGATACATATTTTATATTTTCAATGTAATTTTTGTCAACTAATAATGAGAAATTGTGAAGTTCAAGAACATTAATTGCACTTCTTAAAATCTTATTGGTTTTAAAATATAGGAAATATAAAATTACAAAAAACTATGTATTTATAGCTAAATTTTAATATGTTTTGTTAAAAAGTGTAAAAATTCTAAAACATAGATCTTTTAGGAACATATGGAGTATTAGTTAAATATGTGTAATTAATAACAATTTAATTACATTTCAGCTTTTTTTAATTTGTATGAAAAATGTCAAAATGACACTTATTAGAAAATATATTGGGTATTTACGAAGCAGGAATTAAAGTTATCTTCTGGGATCGACTTTCCAGTTTCCACAAAGAAATTGAAAATCAATTTATTAAGCAAAGAAGAAAAATCAATTTGTCTTAGTTAACATACATTCGTTCAACATTAAATAAATATGGATATGAATAATGGCAATTTTCTAAAATAACAATTTTTAAGTTTTTGTCACAAAAATAATCATAAAAAAGAAAATAGCCAAAATAGCTCCTTTTTATTTTAAAAATTTTAATATCTATTTTTTATTTTTTTAAATTTGAAACCCTATTCCAAAAACCTCACCCAACTCTAAATCCTAAGTCTAAATTAGTTAAACCTAAAGTAAACATGTATTTTTACCCTTTAATAAAACTTATTTTGATCATTTTCTTTATTAATTTTTATTTTTGTGACAAAATTAGTTATCCGGAATTTCTCTATGAATAATGCTTTTCCTCTATCTCACTTGGAAGGTTCTTCTGGTACACTAGTGGTTCAAAATCGACATTTTATCCGACTCTGGGTTCCATCAATCGAACCGGCCGGTCGATCTGAATTTTAAAACATCTGGTTATCAGCGTCTGACACCTCTCTCCACAGAACTGACACCTCACTCAATCTCTCTCTCTCTCTCTCAGATACAAAGAAAAAGGCCGAAGCAAAAAATGATGTGTTTCACTCATCTCACACCTCTTCCTCTCTTCTCCGCCGTCTCTCTTCCGTCCTCCCGTCGTCACTTCACGAGGTCGCTTTCTCAGTTTGCTCGATCGTCGATTGCAATCTCCGTCACTAACTTATGCTATTCTTCTCTCTTTCCTGTGTGATTCAGTTTCAGGACTAGAATGTCTTCTTCCTCCATAGATTCCGCTCCTCCTCCTCCTCCTCCGCCGGGTAACGGCATTGTCGTGAGTTTCCGATACTCCTCCGTAACTGACTCGTATGCTTTTGAAGTTTGACTTGAATCGTGCTTTATTGTTATGAGATTTGCCGTCTTCGTGTAGCTTGGTTGTGGCGGAACCACTGTGGATTTCCTGGCGACGGTGGATTCTTATCCTAAACCCGATGACAAGATCCGAAGCACTAGCCTCAAGGTACTCTTCCAACTCTCTCTCTCTCCAGGATCTCCTTATATTCTGGTTTGTGATTTAGGGTTTAGGAACTGTGTGTTTGATGTATTCAGGTACAAGGAGGGGGGAATGCTGGAAACGCATTGACTTGTGCAGCTCGTTTGGGGTTGACTTCTAGGCTTATTAGTAAGGTATTGAGCAGATTCAACAGTTGAGTATGTTATTAACTGATTAGTAATGAAAAAACTATGCTTAGGTAGCTAATGACTCTCAAGGAAAAGGTATATTGGAGGAGCTTGAATCCGATGGTGTTGATACTTCCTTTCTTGTGGTAATACTACTGCTCAACCTTTTCATCATCTATTCTAGTCTTTATGATGTTTGTTTAAAAAAAGTTTGCTAATCTGATCTCATCATGCTAGGTCTCTAAGGAGGGCAATACTCCGTTTACCTACGTCATAGTTGATAAACAAACGTGAGTTTATTTTTTGTGAATTTTGGGGATATGTTTCATCTTGTGAATAGTTAGTTTGGAGTGCTGTTTGCTTTTCTTCTAATTTCTTTTATTCAGGCAAACGCGTACTTGTATTCATACGCCTGGATATCCACCCATGGTACCTACTGATCTTCCTCAGTCGACCATGTTATCTGCTCTAGACAGAGCAAGCATCGCATACTTTGATGTACGATTACACGAAACGGCGTTGGTGATTGCGAAAGAGGTAAGCATGCATCTCTTTTCTTTTCTAATGGTTTCTAGGCTTAGATGTGCGTGCTTGAACTCATGCCTTTACCTGATTCTTGATTTCTCTCAAGTATAACGAAACAAAGCGTGGTTTGTATGTATGTAAGATTAGTCAGTGTGATAAGTTCACCATGTTAGAGGTTTTCGCATGATTCTCAAATTTTGTCTACAAAAACATAATATGCCACACACCCTACGTGTTCATTTCCTTCTTTGCTTGTTGCCTTTATCCAGAGCAGGCAAGTCGGAAGAAGATACCTATTTTAGTTGATGCAGAGAAGAAAAGAGATGGATTAGACGATCTCTTGCAACTCGCCGATTACGTTGTCTGCACAGCAAAATTCCCTCAGGCAAGCTAGTCTATGTCTCTGTTCTTTGTCTTTTTTTCCAACATCTTTTCTCAGCTTTTGAGGCTTAAAATTCCCAGTTTCTCACGTCTAACAGGCATGGACAGAAGTGTCTTCAATTCCATGTGCGCTTGTGTCCATGCTGTTGAGATTGCCGAAACTGAAGTTTGTGATCGTAACCTTAGGTGAAGAAGGATGCTTAATGATTCAGAGAGCTTCAACAGGTAATAACCCCGAGACTTTTTTTCTTCTGATCATCCTTTCACTGGGTTCCCAACATCCTCTATCTATGTCCCACTTCAACAGAAACATCAGAATCCAAAGAGACAGACATTGAGAGTTTGGTGGAGTCGCTGAAGCAAAGATCAGACTCGACCGCAACGTTTCCAACATGCGTTTCATCGGTAACCAAATGTTCTATTTCCTAAAATAACTTATCACTGAATGGAAGATAATCCAACTTTTCCACACATATTTTCTCGCAGGAGAGAGCTAAGCTAAAGGCCAACGGGATAGGAACACTGAGCGGAAGATTGTTTCTCGGAACAGCAGAGAAAATTCCTCCAGAAGAGCTTGTTGACACCACCGGTGCAGGCGACGCATTCATAGGAGCAGTTCTTTATGGTAAAAGATTTGCCAAGATACATATACACTCACTGAGTATCAGACCCAAAACCCAAATTCTTAAACATTTACTGACCTATCTCTACTTTTTTCCTTGGTCTGTAGCCTTATGCGCCGGCATGCCCCCAGAGAAAATGCTACCATTCGCTACTCAAGTGGTAACTCTCCTAAACCGAAAACATATTTCACAGAACCTCTCTGTTTTATTTTAATCAATGCTCATAAATTTTCATGTCTATACATCTTTTCCCCCGTATAAATCATGTGAATCTATGACTTATTTTTGGAGAACCATTCTTAATCCTAAACCGAAACACAGACTAATCTGTGGTTACCATTAGCGTAAGACATAAATGGTCACTGTCTCCAATGTTTTTCTAGTCTCACAAACCGCTCTTTTCCAGATGGAGCATACATAACATTATCAGACCGATCTTTGTAATCATGTATTTTTGTTTTGCAGGCTGCTTGCAACTGCCGAGCTTTGGGAGCTCGCACCGGTCTTCCTCACCGTACTGATCCGCGACTTGTACCCTTTCTGGTTTGACAACTTCAATGTTCTATGTTCCTTTCTCAAACCTAATCTTCTTTCAAGTTTGTGACAAAAAAAAAAAAAAAAAAAATCTTCTTTCAAGTCACTCCATTGCCCACTTTCACAATTTAAAACTTTATACATATTAAATTCAGTAAAGACTTGGTGTCAAATACTAACATTCATTTTACGTTTGACTTTGCTTTGTTGTAAAAAGAAACATACTATACGAAGTGGTGTTAATATTCTAAACTAGTAAATGGGTAAGCAATGTGAACGCTTCAACCTTGTTGATCGCGTCTGTATAAATGCGTTTTATTACCAACGGCTGGGATTGAACCGAAGACTACATTGACACGCCCACGCTCTACTTATCTTTGTGTGTCGACACTTCCTCTATCCACTTGACGATGTTAACGCCTTACAAAGACAAAATCAAATTCATAAATGATGATGCCACGCGCCTATCTGATTGGCAAGCTAAAACTATGGACCCCATTGCCGTGTTGTTAATGAGCTTAGTGACGGCGAGATGATCGGTGTGTGGGCCGTGAAAGTAGCAAATGTTTCATGTCAAAATAACTGGCAATGGTGAACTATATAACCTGACCAAGTGTAAAGTGGTTAATTCTTAAATCGCAATGGGTCTTCTCCTTAAGATTCGTACACCTGATTGTAGATTGTTCTGTTCACCCTTCAGTCCAAATATTTTCAAGCCTTTTGGAACTTGGAGTGTCTTCCTTTTGAGTAATTAATTTGCCCATTCATAATGTTTTGTTTTTTTTGGTCAACAAGATCAATCTTTTGTTCAAAAAAAAAATCATATATTACCAGATTTGTAATATTTATTATAATTTGTAAGATACTATGGTATCCATCATTTTTGCATTACAAAAATCAGAATGCTAGTTGGCATTTTTTCTCTCCAGAGCAAGCAAAATCCTTACTAATAAAAGGAATTTTTTGAAGCTCCATAGAGCGTCCACATCAGCAAAAAAAACTTCTCTCAAAAGATGACACGTGGCATAAAATATAGTTTTACACTTTAATATTACTAATTTTCGCAAATTATAAATAATTTGTAAACATACATCATAAAAAATAGAAAAACTACATTAAACATAAGTAAGATTACCATTTTTCACTTGAAAAAAGACGGCTTATCTTCATAATGTAACATTACCATTTTATAAAAAAAAAAACATTATATATAATTTCGAAAATAATAAATATATGTAAACATACAACATAAAAATGGAAATACTACATTAAACATATGTAAGATTACCATTTTACATTTTTAATTTAAAAAAAAATAATATGTAAACATACAACATAAAAAATCCTTACTAATAAAAGAGACCTTTTGAGGCTCCATAGAGCGTCCACATCAGCAAAAAAAACTTCTCCCAAAAGATGACACGTGACATAAAATATAGTTTTACACTTTAATATTACTAATTTTTGCAATATTATTTTGCAAATTATAAATAATATGTAAACATACAGCATAAAAAATAGAAAAACTACATTAAACATATGTAAGATTACCATTTTTCACTTGAAAAAAAGACGGCTTATCTCCATAATGTAACATTACCATTTTATAATGTAAGAAGAGAAAGTGTGTGGACCAATAATTTATTAAGCATTTGAAGTCATTATTAAAGGGTATGTTAGGAATTGAATAGTAAATTAACGCTTACTTACCTTAATTACAGAAGTAAAACCTCCCACGACTAAATCACACTATTCCGGAAAAGAAAGAGAGAAGAAAATCTAAAGAAATATAAATACGAGAAAGGAAAAAAAAAACAAAGGAAAGCAGACCAAAAAAATGGCCTTATTACCCGATTTCTTCTCGAGCAGATTTGAATTAATTTAATTTTGTTTTTGTTTGTTTGCTTGAAGATTTCTCACACCTACTTCCCATTTGAATCAATCGCTAGAATCATTACTTTTGCGAGAGTTGCAGAGTTCCATCTGCTCCCTGCGTTTTAAGTTACAAAACAAACGTTTGGAGTTTGCGAGCGATCGTCTGTTCTCGGAGGGAACCTCATGCGTTTAGATCCAAGCTCAAGCAAATAGTTTCTGATCTCTGATTAAATCTCCGGTGAACAATGGTATCTTACTTGTCCTTTTCTGCGTTTATTTCAAGAGCGATTGTGTTCGTCTCTTGTGATAGCTATCGCTGACTTATCCGTGGCTTGACTATAACCGGAGACTTTTTCGCTGGCTCAAGTTTAAATTGGTTTTCTCCGATGATCGAATTGAATAGCCCAAATTGGTTTCTTGCGGTGTGATTCATGATTGACCAAACCTTTGATGCTGATTTTACTTGAATGGTTTGAGCTAATAGCTTCATGTTAACATATGAAGATGATCTGATTCGTTTCATCAATGCTCATACTACATTTTAGCAGTTAAATTAAAGTTTAGGTGAAGATTGATTTTATTTAAATTGTTGGGGGGGTTTATGCAGGCTTGTACTACGGTTAGTGTTGGCTCTTCCGTTTGGGTGGAAGATCCAGAAGTGGCGTGGATAGACGGTGAAGTCGTTGAGGTCAAAGGCAATGATATCAAGGTCAAATGTTCCTCCGGGAAGACGGTATGTTTTAAATCACTAAGCACACGTCATCAATATTGAATTTTTGATTTTTTGATATATTGTTGGAAAACTTTTAGGTGGGTGTTCAAGTATCAGATGCATACCCAAAAGATGTTGAAGCTCCAGCTTCTGGAGTGGATGATATGACAAGGCTAGCGTATTTACATGAACCAGGAGTCCTCGAGAATATGAAATCTAGATTTGATATCAACGAAATTTATGTCAGTGCTTTATTTGCATTTCCACTCTGTGCATCTTGAATAGAGCTATATTTGTCTTTCACTTTGCTAGGCATTTGCGCTAATGTTGTATATACTTTCTTGTAGACTTACACAGGGAATATTCTGATTGCTGTAAACCCTTTTAGAAGATTGCCGCATCTTTACACCAGCCATATGATGCAACAATATAAAGGTGCAGCCCTTGGAGAACTGAGCCCTCACCCGTTTGCAGTTGCGGATGCAGCTTACAGGTTCCTGCCATCTAGTTTTGAAATATTTTTTCTTCCCATTTTGTTACTGGTTGTTTCCTGTTTGGCTTACCTTGGATTGTTTTCCGTTGGGGTTAGACAAATGATAAATCAGGGCATTAGTCAATCAATACTGGTAAGTGGGGAAAGTGGAGCCGGGAAGACCGAGACGACTAAATTGCTCATGCAGTATCTAGCGGACATGGGAGGCCGAGCTGTTTCCGAAGGAAGGAGTGTCGAAAAGAAAGTTTTAGAGGTTATCTATGGCACATCTTTTAGTTTAGACTTTCGGGATTTTCAATGTCAGGTTTCGTTGAATTAGATTCGTAAACCCTTCTTAAATATGTGTTTATCTTTTCTTTGTATGCAGTCAAACCCTGTTCTAGAAGCATTTGGAAACGCAAAGACTGTTAGGAACAACAATTCGAGGTGCATATAGTATATAATACACCTATACAGACAGATACATATACATGTGTGTGTGTGTGTGTGTGTGTGTGTTTTGAGTAACCTTTCACCTATTAATTTATGTCCATGATCATTATCATGTTGTAGTCGATTTGGAAAATTTGTGGAGATTCAGTTCGATGAAAGGGGAAGGATATCGGGAGCTGCTATCAGGACTTATTTGTTAGAGAGATCGCGTGTTTGTCAGGTCTCGGATCCTGAGAGGAACTATCACTGTTTTTACATGCTCTGTGCTGCACCACCTGAGGTACATATGATTCATTCCTCCTCTTATGATGTTTCCCTGAAAAACGTTCTACTCACTGTAGACGTCATAATTTGGTCTGTGCCTTAAATAGCTATGGATCAGACTTTGCTCTTTACTGCCAACTGTGTTATAAGTATTTGAACGAACTTCCAAGAGTTCTTTCTACCTCAATTGCTTGTATACGCTCTCTTAAGCTTTATTACAATTCAGTTGGAAATGTATCAATAAAATTGTGCAGTCCAGTAAGGATATGTCATCGAAATTGACTTGATGTTTTCTCATTATCCTTTTACTATTTAATCAGGACATTAAAAAATGGAAATTGGCGGATCCAAGAACATTTCATTACCTGAATCAGTCTCAGTGCATCGATCTGGAGAGAATGGATGATTCAAAGGAATATCATGAGACTAGAAAGGCAATGGATGTTGTTGGAATAAATTCAGAGGAGCAGGTAGGGTTTTTTTTTTTTGAGTCATTGCTTTAGTAGTAATTATGGTATTAACATATGAATGTATTTTGATATAAATGTTATGTCAGGAAGCAATATTTCGAGTTGTGGCTGCTATTCTTCATCTAGGTAACATTGAATTTGGAAAAGGAAAAGAAGCAGACTCATCAGCCCCAAAAGATGATAAGTCCAACTACCATCTGAAGACTGCAGCTGAGCTCTTCATGTCAGTAACTTGTTGATTATTTATGACTTTCGTGAAAACGCCCTTCCTTAAACAGATTCATTTGATCTGGAACAAAGAAGTCATTCCTTACTTCTTGGATTTCATCAGGTGCGATGAGCAGGCACTGGAAGATTCTCTTTGTAAACGTGTGATTGTGACACGTGATGAAAGCATCACGAAATGGCTGGATCCAGAAACTGCGGCACTCAGCAGAGATGCATTAGCAAAAACTGTCTATTCAAGATTGTTTGATTGGTATGCCTAATACTGATACATTCGGATTTTTGGTAGCTGGATGCTTCTCTTTCTTTGCAGACGCAAATTTTGGTTTAGTGTAATTTTCTTAACTTGTTCTATTTCTCTTTCAGGATTGTGAACAAGATCAATGATTCAATTGGACAAGATCCTGATTCAAAATATTTAATTGGAGTGCTGGATATATATGGATTTGAGAGTTTCAAGACAAACAGGTGCTTAAGCGGTATGCCTTTTGTTTGATAGGGGGAAAGGAACCACCTTAGAGAATTAATATGGAACTTAGCCTGATATAAAAATAAGTCTCAACATATTCACGTGATAGTTCTTTTCTGTAGTTTGTTGGTTCCTTATAGATTTATAGTTTTAGCAAGCAGTGGAAAGGGTAGTAATTGTTGATATATCTCAACTCCTACAAGTTTTTGATGTGAGCAAAAGGGACAAATAAAGTTTTTAAAAATTTATCTAAAAAGGGTCCTCTCCAACTATTAGAGACCTGATTTTCTCTCTTTCTAAATGGAAGTGAAGTGAAAATATCAAACGGATTTGCTTGTGATTTCCTTGAAAATTGCTTTCTATTGCATGCGCTTTGCAGTTTTGAGCAATTTTGCATCAATTTGACGAATGAGAAACTTCAGCAACATTTTAATCAGGTTTGTTCATCTTCAAATTGCTGCCGTTCTTTAGCCTGATTGTCCCTAATAAATATGATTTTTCCCCCGTGCAGCACGTCTTCAAAATGGAACAAGATGAATATAACAAAGAAGAAATTGATTGGAGTTACATTGAATTCGTAGATAATAAAGATATTTTGGAGCTTATTGAAAAGGTTGGTAGTTTCACCATGTTTTATCTGCCCTCTTACTGAGTATATTATTTATATCAAAAACTATTCATTATTATTTTGTTATTTCTCAGAAACCTGGTGGTATCATTGCTCTCCTGGATGAGGCTTGGTATGGCTCTAAGAATTTGTATTTATATTGTCCAGCATGTGTTGTCTGTCTTCTCTCATATCGAAATTTCCCACCTGAATCTTGCAGCATGTTCCCTAGATCAACACATGAAACATTTGCTCAAAAGATGTATCAAACGTTTAAAGATCACAAGCACTTTAGTAAGCCAAAATTAGCCCGCACGGATTTCACAATTTGCCACTACGCTGGTGACGTGAGTATACACTTGCTTTGACGTTGTGGATATTTATAGTGCGGTAATTACCCAAAAACTAGTTGCTGAGACCTTACTGAATCGTATTTTCAGGTCACTTATCAGACTGAACAGTTCCTGGAGAAGAACAAAGATTACGTTGTTGCCGAGCATCAGGCTCTGCTAAATGCTTCGGAGTGCACCTTTGTTTCATGTCTCTTTCCTCTTCTTGCAGAAGATGCTAAAAAAAAGACAAAGTTCTCTTCGATTGGTTCACGATTTAAGGTGCGGTAAATGGTGTAGTTTTATGCAAAAACTGTTGTCTGTTTAATCTTAATCTCATGATTACTGAAGTCACTTACTTACTTATTGCAGCAACAATTGGTGACATTGCTTGAAACGCTGAGTACCACTGAGCCTCACTATATTCGATGCGTGAAACCCAATAATCTTCTGAAGCCTTTGATCTTTGAGAACCAAAATGTTTTGCAACAGCTCCGGTGTGGGGTGGGATTTCCATATTTTTGGTTTATTTAACAAATGTGCTTGTTACAGTTACATCTCAGTTATAAAAATTCCGAATATGCATATCTTTCAGGGTGTTATGGAGGCAATCAGGATTAGCTGTGCTGGGTTTCCTACTCGAAAACAATTTGAAGAATTCCTAGAGAGATTTAGTGTCCTTGCTCCTGAAGTTTCGGATAACAGGTTTCCCTCTCTTTAATTTAGTGTTTGGAAACTTCCTTAGATATTGAAAGCGTTTTAATTTTGGTTCGTGTCTTTAGTTCTGATGATGTAGCCGCCTGCAAAAAACTTCTTGAAAAAGTTGGACTTGAAGGATACCAGGTACATTTTTGAAGCCTTTTGAATACTTTGCAATGTATCTGAGCTGTAAAACTCTGATGAGAGCGTCTGAATTATCCATGTTTTATGATGCCCTTTCTTTTTACAGATTGGTAAGACGAAAGTTTTCCTGAGGGCTGGACAGATGGCTGACTTAGATGCTCGGAGGAATGAAGTCTTAGGCAGAGCAGCCACCAGCATCCAGCGGAAATTCCGCTCCTACTTGTTCCGCAAGAATTTAATGATGCTCCGCAAGGCTGCAGTAAATATGCAGGCTGTGTGCAGAGGTACTTTAAATTAAAGATACTACTCATGCAATTTGAAATGTTACTAATTTTTCATATTCTGATTTGTTGTACATTATATAGGTCAACTTTCTCGACATATGTTTGATGGATTGCGCAGAGAAGCTGCTGTTTTGGAGATTCAGAGAGACATACGGATGCACATTGCCAGAAAATCTTACAAGGAATTATACTTTGCTGCTGTTTCCATTCAATCAGTAGTACGTGGCATGGCTTCACGTGACGAGCTAAGGTTCCAAAGGCAGAACAAAGCGGCAATTTTAATTCAGGTTCTGTACACGTTCCTGTTGAATAGACAACATGTTTTTTCCTGTTGGCTTCATCTACTAGACGTCTCGAGCTTGTCTTCCTTTTAATGACTTTTGATTTGTTCTCTTTGTATATAACAGAGCCATTGCCGCAAATTCCTGGCCCAGTTGCACTACCAGAGGCTAAAGAAAGCAGCAGTTACAACACAAAGTGCATGGAGAGCAAGGTTAGCCCGTAAAGAACTGCGGAGGCTTAAGACGGTGAGCTTTCTCTTCATTTCTGTCTACATCCTCTTTTGTGCACCACTTCTCGGTCTAGGCGTAGTATATGGCACTGCTAACACTTAGTATCTGAGCTTTTATAACCGGAATACATGCGGTTACATAATGGACTAACTGGGGTTTTAAAATTGAGCTGTCTCTCTTGACGCGATTGCTAGCAGATGGAAGTTTTCCTTGGCGTTTGAGTGTCTTCGTAACTTAGGCAGAAGATGTTGGATTTTTCCAATATATGAATATCAATTATGCCTTCATATTTCGTGCAGGCTGCAAAGGAAACGGGAGCTCTTCAAGCTGCCAAGAATAAGCTTGAGAAACAAGTGGAAGAGCTCACCTGGAGACTGCAGCTAGAGAAACGCATGAGGGTAAGTTAATAGAGAACTCTTAATCTCTTCCAAAAGCTTTTCTATGGCATATATGGATTCAGATGTTTTGACATATCCGTCATCTCTTTTTGTGGCTGTAACCATTTAGACGGACATGGAAGAAAGTAAAACACAAGAAAATGCAAAACTGCGATCATCATTGGATGAAATGCAACGTCAGTTCAAGGAAGCCAAAGCCTTGCTCATAAAGGAAATGGAAGCTGCTAAAAAGACGGCAGAAATTGTTCCTGTGTTGCAGGAGGTTCCTGTAGTTGACACAGAGCTGGTGGACAAGTTAACTAGTGAAAACGAAAGGCTCAAGGTAGGAAATTAACTCTGTTTTTTTCTCTAGAGGATGTCAAAGCCATGAAATAGGTGAAGGAAGGTTTCATATTTCCTATATTTCCATTTGGTTTCAGACACAGGTAAGTTCATTAGACCAGAAGATTGTTGAAACAGAGGAAAAATTCGAGAAGACGAGAAAACTAAGTGAGGAGAGGCTCAAGCAGGCTGTAGAGGCTGAAACTACAATTGTCAATTTGAAAAAAGCTGTGCACGAGTACTCACTATGCATCTCTGATTCTCTTAACTAATTCACCAAAATCTCACTGGCAATCTCAATATTAAGCATACTTTTATTACATGTTCATCTGCAGACTTCAAGAAAAAATATTGGATGTGGAATCTGAAAACCAAATATTGAGGCAAAAATCCCTCTTACACACATCAGGACAACTCCCTCCGACTCCAGCTAAGGTATATCTGAGCAAAATATACTTTGCTTTTTCCGGAATCATGATAACTAAAATAGTGCTCTCTTACTTGCAGAATTCACAAAATGGTCACTTTTCTAGTAAAGAAAGTCTGATCAATGTAAGTCGCGTCTTAACTTTCTTTCCCTTTTCCCCTGAATTACGTTCAAACTCTTTGTATGTCTTTAACGACATTTTGTGCAGGGGGCTGAGATTGAAACACCAGCAAGAACCCAAGAATCTGAGGCAAAGGCTCGGAGTTTGCAAAAGGAACGTCAACATGTATGCTGTTCAGTTTAGTTGCTATATTCTGTGTTTCTGATCTGTCGGATGTGCTTTCTTTGATTGAAGAGAGATATTTTTTTTCTGGTAATAGGAGAATGTTGGTGCTCTTATCAACTGCGTAACGAAGAACATTGGATTCAACCAAGGGAAGCCTGTAGCGGCATTTACTATATACAAATGCCTCCTTCATTGGAAATCCTTTGAAGCTGAAAAAACCAACGTGTTTGATCGTCTTGTTCAAATGATTGGTTCTGCTATCAAGGTACTAAATTACATGCCAAGTCTTTATAGTTACGACATTGTTGATGCCCCTTTTTGTCGTTAATGATCTGAAACAGTGTAATATGGTGTTGTTGCTTCCTCTGAAACGTAGATTATTGTTAATAACGCTTGATTTGCTGCGATTTTTACTATCAGGATGATGATGACAACGAGCATTTGGCTTATTGGCTGTCCAACACTTCAACATTGTTGTTCATGATCCAACAAAGTCTGAAACCTGGTGGTGCCACTCAACAGCGAAAACCACCTGTTTCGACTTCCTTGTTTGGAAGAATGGCGATGGTATATGTGCCTTTTGTTTTTATATATTAATGAAGTTTCGTTCCAAAATCATTTAAGTATTCTGAAGCATTATCTTCTACTATACCAGGGTTTCCGTTCAGCGCCTTCCTCTGCCGAGACTTCTGCAGCAGCAGCAGCTGCAGCGGCTGCAGTGATTCGCCCTGTTGAGGCCAAGGATCCAGCTTTGCTTTTCAAACAGCAGCTTACAGCTTACGTAGAAAAGATATTTGGAATGATTCGGGATAACCTGAAAAACGAGTTGCAAGCTTTGCTTTCCCTTTGCATCCAGGTCGGCTAACAAATACTACTAGTCTTCTTTTCTTCTTGTGTATGTTGGTCTGATATGAACGGACCTCTTTAGGCACCACGAACATCAACGGGACGGTCGCTACGATCTGCAAAGTCATTGGGAAAGGATTCTCCTTTAGAGCACTGGAAGGGAATTATTGACGGCTTATACGCACTTCTAAACACACTGAAAGAGAACTTTGTATGGGAAATCCAAAATCCTGTCACGTTTTCTTTCTCCTTAGTGTGTGAGAATTCTTATATAATTTTTTTCACTTTCAGGTTCCTCCGGTTCTTATCCAAAAGATATTTACTCAGACATTCTCATTCATAAATGTCCAGTTATTTAACAGGTGAGAGATTGGTTTACTGTCTATTATCTACTAGGTGTTGTTATAACGGGGTTCATTATTTTCTGTAGCCTTCTTTTGCGACGAGAATGTTGTACATTTAGCAACGGAGAGTATGTAAAATCTGGTTTAACATTGTTAGAGGAATGGTGCGC
Source organism: Brassica napus (assembly GCF_020379485.1). NCBI lineage: Eukaryota > Viridiplantae > Streptophyta > Magnoliopsida > Brassicales > Brassicaceae > Brassica > Brassica napus. The sequence goes on along the minus strand of NC_063434.1, from coordinate 4,404,639 downwards.
CGAAACAAAAGAAGAAGTATTCCCTTGCAAATCCTTCTTTCTAGTTTTTGAATTGTAGATTGATTTTTTTATAGCACAGTTCTCATTATACGTTTTGAATTGCAGTATGCTGGCTCATCCTGGGATGAACTTAAACATATCAGGCAAGCTGTTGGATTTTTGGTATGTGCTCTTACACTTTCGTTTGTTCTATTTTCCATATTTGCTATATCTGGTGATGAGAGGTTGTGTAGTTTCTCATGATTGTCTTTTGAATTGGCATTTACCAACAGGTAATCCATAAGAAGTACAGAATCTCGTACGATGACATCGCACTTGATTTATGCCCTGTAAGTCCCTCTATCGGCCTGACCCATGTACTCTAGTTTAGACGGATATTATGCACTTGCATAAGAATTTGCTTCTGAATTCGAATGTCATGTTGCAGATCCTTAGCGTCCAGCAACTTTACAGAATATGTACGCTGTACTGGGATGACAGCTACAACACAAGAAGTGTATCCCAAGATGTAAGCTTTTATTCAAAAAACAGTTCTCACGCTTTGATCTCGTTCTAACCGTTATTTTGCTCTTCTCTGACAGGTGATTTCAAGCATGAGGGTGCTTATGATAGAGGATTCCAACGACGCTGACAGCAGCGCCTTCTTGTTAGACGAAGATTCTAGGTAACACAATAATCCTGACTCCAAACTCTTCATCTCTGGCTATGTGGAACCTCTGTTTACCTCTGCTTATGTTTTTTTCTTTCTTGCTCAGCATTCCATTCACGACAGAGGATCTATCGAGCTCAATGCAAGATAAAGACTTCGCAGAGATGAAACCAGCTGAAGAGCTTGAAGAAAACCCAGCTTTCAGTTTCTTGCTATAATGGGTGAAGTTACCGAAAGAAGCTGCAGGTTTACTACTCTGTCCCTTCAAGAACATACCTGTAAAAGCAGAAGGAAGAAGAACAGATTTTTCTTTTCACTCTTCACCGATATTGGCAAGACATTGGTAGATTGAACAAATTCTCCATTTCTTTTCTTTGTTATTTTTGTTTCTGATTCATCCCCGAAGTTCCTCAAGGTCTTATATGCTTTGGCTGGGAGAAAAAAAAAAACAGAAGAACTCTTGTGTTTTGTGCAGTTTTTCTTCTTTTTTTTTTTTGGTACAACTTTAATTTTAATTTTGTGTTTTAAATCTGGTGAAAGGCACCAGATGTTAGAGAAAGGATATAACAACAACTCATGTTTTGGCTTGTACAAAGGGAACCTACATAAGTGGGTAAAAGATATTAGTTTTGCTATATTGGATTTATTATTTATATTCATGTATGTTTTTCTAATGATAGATAATTCAGTCATTCACACAATCCGTTGGATAAATTTGAACTTAAATCTTTTTCTGTATATTTGTTTATAATATTTATAAATCATAAGATAAGAACTAGTGTAATATGTGTATATAGGAAAATAGCTATATAATTTGCCCAAAAAAAAAGAGAAAATAGTTATATAATTAATTAACATTTTTACTATTTCGAGTCCACAACTTGCCGGGGAAGTAACATCAAACCCGTGCTACACAAGCATATATAACCGTTATATATACGATACATCGATTAATACATCATCAACAAATCTCTCTCTCCTAATATGATGAGGCACACGATGAAACTTCTTGGTCAACAAGCAAGGCGGATCCAGCCTTCCAACATTGCTCCTACCTCCATCCGCCACGCCGGAACCCTAGTTTCTCCTCACCGTAACAACAGCGCTTTACTGCTTCGTATCGCCACGGCTATAGATCAGAAGACACCAGTCGTTGAAGCCCTTGAGCAATGGAAAGAACAAGGTAACCAAGTCAAGCCTTCTGACCTAAGATGCATCATCAAGAAGCTCCAAGATTCAGAACGATTCTCCCATGCCCTCCAGGTTTAAAACCTAACACAATTATATTATTTTTTTCTTTAAATTATATTTTAATTATCATATTATTTTTCTTTGTACATATCAGAATGGATGAGTTCACATCGTGTCTACACTCTCTTTCCGGAAGATATGGCGTCTAGGATTTTACTTATAGATACTGTTCTAGGTCTAAAAGAAGCAGAGAGGTTCTTTGAAACCATCCCTGAGACAATGAAGGACTACACAGTCTACACATCTCTGTTAACTTTGTACACAAGAAACGACGACACTCTTGACAAAGCAGAAGCTGTTTTCGAGAAGATGAGAGAGATAGGGTTCCTCTTGAAACCTACCCCGTTCAACCTAATGCTATCTCTCTACAGTCCATTGAAACGCCACGATAATGTCAACAGTCTCCTGAGCGAGATGGAAGACAACAACGTCAAGCCGGATGATCTCACAGCGAACCACGCCCTCTCGGTATACGCAGCTGTGTCCAACATCAAGGCAATGGAGAAGTTTCTGAGCAGCAACCAGAGAATCAAACTGGAGTGGGGAACGTGCATCGACATGGCAAAGGCTTACTTGAAGTCAGGCGCAACGGAAAAGTCCTTAGCTATGCTGCATAGAACAGAGCTGTTGGTTGATTGCGCGTCAAGGAAGCCGGCTTACGAGGCGCTGATGAGTGTGTATGGAGACGTGGGGGAGAGGGAAGATGTGTATAGGATTTGGGAGCTTCACAAGAACGCGGGTTCGAGTAACGAAGGGTACAGGGCTGTGATAAGTGCACTCTCGAGTATAGGAGACATGGAAGGTGCTGAAGTGATATATAGAGAGTGGGAGCTTGGTGGTCTTCCGTTTGATGCTAGCATCCCTAACACTCTCATCTCTGGATATCATGCTTTGGGAATGGAGAGAAGACTAAGAAACTAACCAACATTGATGTGCAAATGTGCACAGCATGACTCCAGTAGTTCTCATGTGAAGACCAACTAATAGTTTTCCATTTTTTCTTAAGAAATCGTATAACAATTAGTTAATTCTTCTTTCATGAAAAAGAATCCATCTTTTATCGTTCATAATCTTTGTCACTTAGTTGCTTCAAGCTTGATATGTGGAGTAATCGAATTAAGGATTAGCTGAAGAGTTACACATTATAGTTTCAGAATCTATACATTCACGAAAGGTGTGTGTGTTTTATGCTATTTTAACAAATTCCCCATATATAATTTTACTCATGAGTTAGTTAGAAAACTTGTGCCTTATATTAAAATCAAATTTTCAATAAAAAGAAGAATACATAGTTGTTTCAGTAAATAAAAATAATGAAAATAAATACACATTGGAACTGCCTGTTTTTTTCTTGTTATAACCGGATATAATCTTAAAATCCTATTATAATTTACCTGGTTAGCATAATCTTTAGAAAGCACTACTTATTGCTTCTTCAAAGCAGTACTTATCACATAACCATCACCACAACAATCCCTTATATATTAATCGAGAAGCATTACAATGTTTTGGTAAGCACGTGTACTCACTATGATGATTTTTAAAATTCATATAAATATATATTATATTTTTATTAAACTATCAAATTAATTCGTAGTGTACAAAATAATATTATATAGTCATTCGTTAAATAAAAGCTATGAAATCACCTAATATAATTAACATATATATGATAATTGATTAATATGAATAATAAAAATTTGATAAAAAAATTGTATCTTTTTTTTAATTTATATTATTAAAATAAATTAAACAATCACATTAGTCATATAATAAAAAATATATTAATTGTATGTTACATTTTGAATTGTTTAAAAAATTATAAATTACTAAGAATATTAAAAGTTCCACGTTGAAAATTTTGTGATTAATGGTTTAACTTTTTTTGTTATAAATAGATATAAATGATCATAAAATCGTATGAATATGAAATCTCATTTACTATTTATTCATATGATATATATATATACATATATATCTTAATATCGTTTAAATAAACTATTTACCATACAAAAAAACAAATATATTATTTAAAAATCTGCATTGAAAATGTGATTGTTTTGATTTATTTACCAAAAAGTTATTGTAATCAAATAAGAGGTATTTTTTAATTTATATACTTACTCTAATTTAATTACATACTAGATCTCGATCCGCGCAACCGCGCATGTTTTTTTTTACATTTATGTTTATATAAATATTTTGTTTTTAATTCTAAATTGATATATATTATAATATATGTGTTTATCAATTTTTAAAACATAATAAATTTACGGTATATTTTTTCATTGAATAGATTATTTTAAACTTTCACATGTATTTGTATCTTTTTCTATATATATATATATATACTTTCGGACTATTATTTCATTATTAGAATCGTAACTATATATATAAAGATTAGTAAAATATTGTTTTGTTGTCATACTGAAAGATATTGTAACATTTCACAAATTTAGAAAGTTTTTTAAAAATAATCTTTTTGCTTCATAGATTTATGTTATCGAGTAAATAATTAAACATTTAGTTTTTGTTTAATTTTTAAAATAAACTATATAGTTTAAAATTTGTTTTCATTGATTTAAAGTAGTAAAGATTAATCATTGTTTGATAATATGATTTTTTATTTAAAAAAACATATTTATAATTTTAAAAGTTAACATCAATAAATATTGAAATATTTAACATATGGAGATCTAGTATTACAACATTAAATTATATCTATTTAATTTATACTATTTATAAATCTAATGGATCATCTATTCTTTAAATCCATTAATCCAATTATTGATAGTCTAATAAAAATTTCTGGTAGACCTAAAATTTAAATGATAAAATTATAGATTAAATGTAACATGACTTTCCAGTAATAGGTCTATTAAATCTATTTTAAAAAAAATCACACATAAATCAATGTTATGACTTCTATTTTAATATATAAGATATGTAAATGAATACAAAATAAATAGTAATGTGTAAAAATTGTTTGTATATGTAATGTTCATTTCGTTTCGTGCAAGGCGGATCTTAACCTAATTATCATTATTTCGGAATATAATGCTAAGTCGCCATGATACCAAACCAATCAAGACGATGATGAATGCTACGATGCTCCAGACGATGATTCTTGTGGTTTCTGAACTCATTTTGGTCTTAATTAACAACGTACCACAACAAGTTTTGTATTTTTTCAGGATTTATTTTTCTTTTCTCGTACAATTACATTGCTAGATAATTACAAAAAAAAGTAATTATAGTATGAGATACCCGCATGCAAATATTAAATCATAAGAGTTAAGAAAACTCTTGCATGCCTCTTTACAGTTAAGAAGACGATAAAAAATGCGATTCCTTTTACTAAAAAAATAGTTCCAAGAGTAGAGGATCTCCACTATCTTCAACAAATCCATCACCACCGCAAAAGAAAAGGCTTTGCAGTTCCGTGGACAAATAGAACAATTTCTTGGCTTGATTTGGGTCTATTCAAACTTTTTCCATATTACACAAATCTGGCTTTTCATATTATTATAACTATAAGTAGCATTGACAAACTATATTAAAAAAATATTAAAATACTGTTGATGAAAGATCTATCTTAAATTTTAATTAATACTAGATCTCGACCCGCACAACCGTGCGGGTTTTATTTTATATACTAAATTATTTTAGTTTATAAAACAAAATTTATCAATAAATTAATATAGTTTAGTATTATGTATTATCTAACTATATTATACCTATGTTTATATGATTTATGAAATTATTATTATAAAAAAAATTAAATTTTGTATTCTTGGAAAAAATTTTGTTTTGAAAACATAATTACGTAACAGTACTATTTTACATATTTTTTATTTCTACATTTGAAGTATATATAAAATTTAAATCAAATTGGACCTACTGTTAAAAACTAAATCAAATTGGTAATAGATAAAAAAAAATTGGGATACTGTTAAAACATCAAATTTTTAACACTATAATATATTGTGCCTGTAAAATATTACGGTGCAATTAGTTAGTCTGTAATTCAGATTTGGTGTATATAATTTGTTTTATAAACGCAGTATACATATGGTGATTAATTAAATCCATTTGATATAGTGTTTGTCGTTAAGGAGTTAGTCGAAATTTGATTTATATTGCATGTTCAGAATAATAACAATAGGATAATGTATTGGTCCACATACTGGTTTGATAATGGTTTACATTCTGGCTATCTATAAATTGATTTTACATTTAATAAGGATTAAAAATTGGTCATGTTTACCATTCCGGTTTTGTAGGAGTTATGGTTATATTAGTTGTGATATATTATTAAACCATGTTATTATTAATTAATGAATGATAACTGATTTGGGTTCATTTTTTTTAAAAAAATCACACATGAATCAAGGTTGTGACTTCTATTTTAATATATAAGATATATTATATTTAAAATGAAAATATATTATGATTAAAGTAGTTACAAAGATTTTATATTTTTTTTTTAAACACTTAAAGATTTTATATTATTAACTTTAAAGAAATACATGTTAATTTTTATACATGTATTATATAGTTTGATAATGTTAACCCATCTTACCAATATATTAGATTTTATTTTTGAACATAAATATTTTATAATTACAAAAATAAAATATATAAATATATAAATTTAATATAATTTTATTATATTTATCTCAATATAATAATTTTATTTTAATATGATTGATTATGATTATATAATAAATAAAATATTATAGATTTTTTTATTTTTAATTTTATATAACTGAATATATTAATGTATAATAATATTTTAAACTAATTAGAAATTAGCAAAAATATTTAAATATAATTTCAAAAATAAAGATCTTGAAAAAATCTTTTTAAACAGATTTGTCAGAATTTTAAAATAAATATATTTATATTTAAAATGAAAAGATATCAAAAGATATTATGATTAAAATATTTTAAAAATTCTATTTATTATTAGTCTGAACTAAAATGTAATATAAATTTCTATGAATAGGTCCATTAGGTCCATTTTTAAAAAAATCACACATGAATCAAGGTTGTGACTTCTGTTTTAATATATAAGATGTATGTAAAATTACCGTTAAATATTATTCAGTTCTTTTGGTTTACCCCAGAATTTTATATAGGGGTACCAAAAGAAGTTTTATGAAGTAATAATCGGGGTTTATTCAATCTACAATTTGAAATTATATGATTTTTAAGTTTTAGATGATTTTAAACGAATTGAGATATATTTTTATCAAAGGGTTAATTGAGATTTAAGATTAGGAGATTGTTTTTAACTAAGAAATCCCACCAAAGAATTTTAGTGACTAGAAAAATCTTGAAATTTACAATTTAAATATTTTCAATAACAGTAAATAGTTTGTATCCCAAATAATACTTATGTTACGTGTGTAATGAAATTCTCCCATTTAATTTAGTCACATATACAAACCCCACTGAAATAAATGGATCGGAGAACAAATTGATGATGATTTTTTTTTTGTTTTTGTAAATGTTAAGTTACAAATTGATGAAGTTATTGGGAAGGAGTCCACTTGGATCATCCCAGGACCATATTGAGTTACTTCCCTAACCGGAGGGACCATAAGAAAAGAGACTTTTGTATGTTTTTCTTTCTTTCTTACAATATGGTACGCATGATGAATTAACACCATCTCCCTCGTGGTCGTGGTACATTTCGAGTTTACATTTTTGTTTTTTTCTTCCTATATGGATAATCAATCTTCATTGCTAAAGTGGACCAATATTCCCCAATCGGTTAATATACAATAAATATTAGTTGACTTTTAAAGTCGTAAGGATTGTTTAATGAGATATTTAAAAGTTCTGAAGATATGGTAGGTTCGTTTACTAACAAGTAACAACTGTAACGAATGTATTAAGATGAATAAAATATTAGTTGACTTTAAGCTTCTGTTGTTTAGTTTATCATATACTTTGAAACCTGGGTAACTGAATAGTCAAACCTACAACGTTGTGGGGGCTAAGAATTAACAATATCTGCATTTCAAGAAAAATAATTCAATCAAAGAGCGGACAGTTTTTAATCAAATTAAAAAGATTTATTACATTTTAGCTTTGGACGGTCTCTACTCTGCTGAAGAGTGATGAACTACTTACGTAACTCTAGCAAGTTACTACTATAACACCAACCTCATAAATATTTATATATAGCATATGCAGTGACACGTGATTTTTTTAAGAAAACTGCATTATGCGCGGGACGTACAGTATACGAAGGTGAAAGCCTTTTTTAAAAGTATAGTATACGAAGGATATGCATGTGACACATTAGTTTGATCAAAGCCAACAAAAAACAGCTCACTCTTCCTAATATAAACTGATAAATGAGGATTATTGAAGTAAACAATTGTCCCCATAGCAGCTCAAGGGATGTCAAAGGGTGAAAGGACGTGGCTCTTCATGAATGTTCATGCATTATATCATGTTTGGCCGTCGACAGTTTCTTTGACATTCCAAATTAAACTTCAACGATTCTCTATATATATTTTATTGAGTTTTGAGTTGAATTAGGTTCATGTCCATCCACTCTTACCTACGTTTCTTCGGACAATTATAAAACCAATGTATAAGAATATTCCTTTCTTAGTAATTATGTCTACTGGCGACATAATATCTTCATTGTGAATGATAACAGAAACTGAAATTTTAAAAGTCTCTTGTCTCTGTATAATATACTTTGTTTTCTTCCCAAACATCTGTATATATAATTTCTCCAAGAGGAAAATTGAATGAATGGCGGCTCGTCCGACCAAATCTAAACCACAAATAATTATTCTACCTACTTAAGCTCCATGATATGTATTCGTATTGGTTTCAATAATTAGCTAAATTGTAATAGTATACATATGTCGTAAGAAAATACTTCAACCATGTTATGTAAATAAAATGAGACTTTACGTTTTACCTTTTTAACTCTATGTAAACTAGGAAAGGAAACCCGTGCGATATCGTACGGGAATTCATTTTAGAAAAAATATGCCACATTTTATATAAAAGAAAAGATACATATTCATATATTTTTGACAACATTTTTGATAAAAATGTATTTAAGATGAAAATTGTAACTTTAGACATTTATTTAGAGAAAATATACACTTTTTGACATTTTGACAATTTATTTTTAATAAAAACAATTTCTAAGATGAAAAGATACATCCTTATACACTTGACTACTTCTTTTACACCAACATAATTCTTAAAATGAAAAACATATTGTTAAGATGAATAGATATATACTTATATATTTTGATAACATTTTTTAAATAATGTCATTTTTAAGATGAAAGATACAATATGATGAAAATCACAACTTTGATATTTATTTAGAGAAAATATACATTTTAGACACTTTTAGAAAATATAGTCAGAGATTACAGAGATGTGATTATTAGACTACAATAAAGTATTGACTAAACTTTTTGACAGTTTAGTTTTCGACAAATAATGTTAAATAAAAAATATTTAATAACAAAATGAAGGTTACAAATTAAAGAGAAGTTAAGTTTGTAACCGTCTCTTTAACTTGCAACTCCTCATTCGTATTTTTTAAACATGCACACACCTCTTAGATTAATATATTAACGTTTACTTTTTTGATCAAATATAATTATTAACATTTACCATAAACCTCAATTCCATCATCATCTTCATTTCTTAACAAGCGCTATTTATTTTCTTATCTTCTGGTACATAGATTCAATAGTACTTTGGTGCATTTGTGTGAGACACAATAACTCTTCATCTTTACAACACATATTCTTACTATCTTAATTTATGTATCTTAAGAATCTATTTTTTGTAACTGATCTTAAGAATCATTTTAGTAATGCCATTTTTATTATAACTGTAAACACCAACTTTTTAATGTTTATAAACTTTTTAAGGTTGAAGAAATAGAATTGTTAACGATTATAGATATAGAAATTTGTTGTATTAGAAAATAATAAAACACCATTATTAATTATCATTTGGAAATGAACCACAAGTTTGTTGTAAAAACAAATTCACCGATTTTTCTGCTGGAATTCTATGTCTTAAGGAGATTATTTTCAATATGAATTTCATAATTGTAATGAATTTGTAACTTTCCAGTAAATTAATAATATTATTGGTAAATACAAATTGATTTTGTGTGTCCCAAATTGATGCCTTTTAATTGTATCATGCCACTCTTCATCTCCTTCTAATAAATCTTTTGCCACACATGCATTTCTGAACCATAATTGATTAGCATTTGAAGAGTAAAAAGATTTTTGCTAAAATATTTTGGAGAAAACACATATAAAATTTGGAAACTTTGTTTATATCTTTTGTATATTTGCTTAAAAGAAAAGATAAATTTATTTGTCTTATCCTATAAAAATATTTTATGATCCTTTGGAACAGTAAATCTTTTTCCTTTTTATCTATTTTTTATTTGTTCTGATATTTTTTTGTTGTTTGATTTTTTCATTGTTCACAACTACTATATGTAGAAGACCAAAGATTGCAATGCTTAACCACCAACTATTGCAATGGTTAATAGAATTACAATGATTTGTAACTAAATGTTGCAATGGTTGAAGATCAAAACTTACAATGGTTAATCATGTAAGGTCGTAACAGTTCAATTAAACAGTTGTAAATGTTCATCCAAACAATTGCAATGATTCATTTAAATGGTTAGCAAACCCAATTAATTCATAGGGACATGTCTTTTCATTTTAATTCTGCTCGTGACTGTTTAAGGTACATTATCGTTTATAACCATTCAAGGTACCTTTTCGTTTATAACTGATTTTATTTTTAAATTGTATTTTTTTAATTTATGTTTTCAACATATATTATGTTGTTTTGTTTATTATCACTTTTGACTTGAAAAATTGCATCTTTATCTTATGTCTTTTTTAAGTCTATATATTTTATCATTTCGCTTAAAATTATTGTTTTTAAAAATTGTATGAATAGTCACAACTTTTAGATAATTTTTAGAAGGACACAACCTTACAGCATAGAACTTTTAGAAAAGACACAACCCTTTACACATATTTTTCAAAAGACACAACCTTTCAACATAACTGAAGTTCACAACCTTAGGATTTAATTGGAAAAGATACAACCTTACAACATAGAATTTTTAGAAAAGACACAACTTTTTACACTTCTTTTTCAAAAGACACAACCTTTCAACATAAGTGGATTCACAACCTTAGGAATTAATTGGAAAAGACACAACCTTATAACATAGAACTTTTAGAAAAGACACAACCCTTCACACTTCTTTTTCAAAAGACACAACCTTTCAACATAAGTGGATTCACAACCTTTGGAATTAATTGGGATTCCTATTATTAGTAGATTACTTATGAATATTAAACGGAGCCCATTTCTAGATGCTTACGGAAATTTGTGCTTTTGTCATGTAAGGCATTCACAATGGTCAACTAGAATTGAAGTCATAAGAATAGTTTTTAACAAGAGTGTTTGAACCCTAATTCTATAGTTTTCAAAATAAACTCTCCAACTAGTATACTACTATGATAATTGTCGACCCAAACCAAAATGTGGATAATAAACGATTACAGGCGAAATATGGTCAAAATCAAAACTCGTACGCAATTTACCGATCAGAGTGGTAACTAAATAAATTAAACATTTCTAATCAAATTAGAAATGATTTCAAATGCAATAGTTGGTTACCATAACGTGGGAATTAAAGAACACGGTTGATACTACCATTATGACCATATTAGTTCTATATTATTTATATAAGTATGTACACTACCTAATTAATTAATGTATGTATGTGAGCACTGAGCAGCATGTGGATGTAAGTCATGTACCATGCTGCAAGAAAACTCTTCCATGGACCTGAAGTTAATCACTTCCACCACGTCTCATTAACTCTAACCACATGTTTCCATTGTTCTAAATAATCTTTTATGCAAATAGTTAATCAAACTACGTTCTTATCTTTCTTGGTCTGACAAAATAACCATACTAGTTTAATTAGGACATTACATGAATATCACTCCAAAACTAATACATCCCACTCAGTAGTTAACATGAAGAGAACAAATAAAATAAATAATTTCTCATATATTCACGGCTTCTAAAATTAAATTATAAACCTTTGAAACTCATGCGAAACCGATATTCAACATAAATATTGCGATAACAATTTAAAGAGGGATATAAACTACCATATGACAGTACCGCAGATAATTTTTTTTGCATTTTTCAGATAAGAAGGCATCGATGAACATTTTCATATTAATACGGGATATGCAACAATGATTAGCGATACATCATCTGTTGAATCCATTATTTGAATTTAACAAACAAATGAAGTAATAACTTTGGTCCAGTTTCGGTTTAACTAAATTCCGGTTTACAGCTAAATATAATAATCCTGGACCACTAATCCTTGAAATTTGAGTCTATTGGTGTCCCTGTCTCTTCTTTCGAAGTTGGGCGGTACCTAGTTTCAAGTTTTTTTCATCACCTTTATTGGAAGTTTTTGATTTTTATATTAAACCTAATTACTAATAAAATACGAGGTTGCCATATGAAAAACCTTCACACGGTAGCGCCAGGTGCAATGGCCCTGTCACGGTACAATACATCTTTTTTCTTTAACCAATATAAATTATGAAAAAAATTGTGTACTATTTGTGGTGATTATCTTCTCGATCGTCGACGTAGGCGATAATCTTTTTCATTTTTTTGGTTATAAAAAGTGTAATAATTGGTGTGACAAATAGTTCGCATAAATAGTACGAATTTCGTAATTAATTATTGAAAATTTGTATTCTATAACATGTGACAACTTCGACGTATGGTATGACGAAACACTATATCTTGAATCTTCTACCAATAACTCGATATATTTCAGTCAGTTTTACTTTTTTACTAGATTGAGATCCGCATGATCTTTTTACTATATTTAGATCCGCACGACCATTCAGATATTTTTCAATTTTATAAATATATTTTATATTATTACAGATGTTTTTAATATATAACTTTCATTATAGTGTTATATATTGTATAACTCTATAATATTATTATTTTTTGTAAAAAATCTCTATATTTATATTTTTTATTCGAAATTTTTAATTTTTTTAATATATTTCATTTTATTATTAATTTTATTACTTACGAATATATTTTTGAGTTATGTACAGTAAAATAACATTCTGAAATAATCAAATAGAGAACCTCTTTCAAAATATATTTTTTCTTTAATTTATATATTTTGCATGTAAAACATTTTTGAAATTTATTTATTTATATTATTGAAAATATATATGTTTAAGATTATTTATATTTACATGTTATGTTTAAAAATACACTTCAACATATATAATGTCAGTCTTTTACGGATTTCATAAGTAAAAAACATTGTTTTTTTTTAATAATATAGTCATATTATTTTAGTAAATTTTATACATAGTAGCATCTATCATATTATTGTAGTAAATTTTATTGATATAGGATTTTTTTGGATGTTATGATATTAACTTTTTTAATTAATATTTCAACATATTAGATTACTTTAATTTTTACAGCATATATAGTTTATTTTTCGTGGTACATTTTAAAAAGTTATTCTTTATTATCTATGATTTTACCTTTTGTAAAATTTTAAATATTATCATTTTGAGTTTGAATATTTATTTTTAAAATTATATATTTTGTCAAAAAAAAAACTTGAAAAACTACACAACTATTTTTGAGTTTGAAAGATTACATGAATTTTTAATTTGTTTTTGTTACTACATTAGTACATTATTTTATAAAATATTTTAATTTTTGGTTATATTTTCTAAATATGTCTTATTAGATTTTGTTATAACTAAAACAAAAAATAAAATTTATGATTAAAATTTGATTTGTCATTAATACTTTTAAATGAATTATCAAAATTTCATAGTTTTGTAATAACATATTTTTTTTAATAGTATATGAACTAAATAATATTATCTACAATTATATTTTTGTATATAAACATTTTTAAACAATATATTGTTGAGAGTTTCAAAATAAATAAAAAGATAATATATAGTTGTAGATATAAGAGTTTAACTTATGTTAATAAATTTATTTTTGTATAAAATATTATATAGTTTACGAATTTTAACTCATTTTAATGATGAGTGGTAATTTATTTAAATGAAACAATTTTAAAATAAAATTTATTAATTTACCTATTTAATATGATTTTGTCATATTAATTCATAAATCACTTCTATTTTTATATAATACATAATATAATTATATAATTTATAAAAATAGTATATAATTTTTATTATCTTGTTTTAGAATAAAATTTTAATTAACATTAATTTATAATAATGTTATATTACTAATTACGAAATTAATTGATGTGTTATTTATAAAAACATTTGAATTTTTAGTGAAATTTTGTTAGATTCTATCTCAACAAATTTTGTTATAACTAACTAAAATAAAATTCAAATTTATAGTTAGTTTGTTACTAATGTAAATAATCAAATATATCATACTAACTAATTTTTTAAGTGGTTCAACTATAATTTGTTAATAGTAGATAAAAATAAGAACCTAAATTAGATTAATAGATTAGATGTTAAAGAAATGTTTCAACTACTTTATCATACCAATCAGATTACATATTCATTATGTACATATATCATTGGTGTAGCTATAGCCTATATATCATTAAATTTTATTAGGTTTAGATGTACATATATAACAATTTGAAAATGTTGTTAAAAAAAAAATTGAAAACATTATCTTAAAGATTTATTGTTTATCAGTTTTGCCTTGCAGAGTAAAGTTGATTAAATTTAATCTCAAGTAAATTTAAGTTAATCCATGATTAATGTAGTCGGATACACATTACACAGGTTAAGATAAAATCCTTCAAATCTGTCATACAGTTGAATCAGATTATCAGCTCTCATGTTGTTCTGCCACATATGAACATCTATATGCAAGTTCTGATCAAACATCCGTATGTTAGAAAGGCATTTGCGTTTCTTAATTTATGCAAAAATAAAAAACTAATATCAGATTGGTATCTGGTTTGCCGAATTGCCGTCATCATAAAATATATCATATTGGTTAGACCACACAGGAGACTTATCTAATAAATATATCAGTTATAATCTTTAACAGTTCACTAAGATCAAAATTTTCAGACCAATTAAGCTGTCAAATGTTTCAAGAACGATCCCTTCTTGAGATATGATCCTTCTACTTGACACAATTTGCCGAACATCACCATTTAAAATTCGGAAACGAGGAGCAATTGAGTTTATTAAACAAGAAATATTATACACTTTTGTAGTTTTTATTGTTGGCAAAAACAAAATCCGTAATTTGCTAATTCTTATTAAGATTTCCTATCTTGAAACTCTCTCAATAAAAATATATATTAATTAACTAACATCCATATGCTTACTACGATCACAAAAGAAAATTCAAAACAAAACGACCATATATTCGGAAATCAATTTTATGAGGTCCTCCATTATTAACACACCGGGTATAGTGATAGTCAGATCTGAGTAATGTATGGGAGGAGTAGTTTCACAAGATCTTGGAAATCTAGGGGGTTTTAAACTTCTAAATTGTCAGTCGTTTACATATAAATGAAGCGTACTAAAATTGATTAGTTAATATTTTTATTTGGCTCCTATATATTCGTCAAGTTTTTTTTCGTCAAGTTTATTTATTCCTCTCTCTATGGTTATTTTCAAATACAATCCAAGGTTTTCATGTGACATGTTATCTTTTGGGGCATTATATTTTGCAAATGCATAGATACTTTTGTTATTACTTTCATATATTTATCGAAGTTTATATTTTCTTAAGGTATATGTACTGTGTAGGTGTTAAAACTTGAAATATATAATAAAACGATGAATCGTAAAAGAATGTGCATATTTGATCCTTTCATTATACTATTATCTTAATATTCCTACTTGCCATTAAAATTTGCAGGAAAAATAAATGAATAAACATCGTGATTGTGCAAAATCTTGTGATAATAAAAACTCGTGAAAGAGCAAAATCTTCGGTTATTCTGTAGACTGTAGTACGCTTTACATATGACCAATCAAAACCATCGGATACATTATTTCGAAGACGATTCCAAAGAACTTACTTAATGCGGTCTAATGACCATACAGTTGCTAATTGCTTTAAAGAAAAAGTATTTAGCTTGATTGATCAAATAAGTAAAAAGAAATACATGCAATAATAAACAAAAAGATTCTTTTTATTTTTTTCTTAAAAGAGTTCTTTCATCATTGCATAAATCAGTTGGTAATCAGGAAAAGCTGAACTAATCTCGGGAATCGCTTCCTTTACAATTATTCTCTGAGCGTAATCCTAAATTATTATTTTGTGCATTGCTGATAAAAGACACAAATGTTTAAATATTCAGAATTTTGATAATTTTTATTTTGATATAACATTTTGTTTTAAACTATAAAATATATTTGACTGTAAATATGTTCTATGTGTACTGTTATATATTGGTGCTTTGATTTTTTTTATTTCCTGAATATTACTAGTAATAAATATTTAAATAACTTAAAAATCTATCTCAAAAGTTAATAACAAAACAGATATGGCTGAAATTTTTATGTAGTTATAATTTCGAGTTTTGTAAAAAAGGTGATTCAAACATGAATGTAATCTTTTGATATGAATTTTTATGAAAGTGGAGTATAAATATTTAATAAACTGAATTAAAGACAACTTCAAAATCCAAAGAAGAGTATATACTTCTTAAAGAGTATTCTGGAATAACTTAATAGGTACCAACAGTATAAGTTATACCATAATATAGTAATACTTTGAGATAGAAGTGCACCGCCATTTGTAGGAAACGAAGCAATATATATACTTATATAATGGATAGTATAGCTTTTTATGATTACAACTAATTAAGTAAAATTTACAACTTTCTGCGGCGAATGAGCTGCAGTTTGCACTTTACGCCTAATTCTGATGAAGCGATTCCTTTTCATATCACAATGATTTCATATTTCTCCTTTTCTCCTTCCGCGTGACCACTTAATCGATTATCGTTCATATTTGTTTATTTAGTACTTTGAGATACTAAACTTAACTCGTTTTAATTCTTTAATTTTAAGTTCAAACATATAGCCAGCCCTAAGTCATTTGCTACCAATTTCGTTAAAATTCTTTTAAAAAAGCATTTGTTCAATTTTAAAAAATTATTAAATTTGCTATCACTATCAAGGGACTATAAATTCTTTAAAATGCATAAATTCTTAAAAATGCATGAAACAAACCATTATATATCTTTTTTTTTACTTCATTTGAAAGCATGATTGCAAATAATTCAAGCTATCACTATCAAAGTGTTATTTTTTTAATCAATAATTCACAATGCTAACATAACTTAATTCAAGTTTAAGGTAACTACACTTTGGGGGAAGAACTGATTTATGACTGTGGATATGTCACAAAGATTATCAAATATTTGTCTTAGATTTAAAGATATCGTAGAACAAAATAAGAGTAAGACTTCTCCATAACTGAGAGAAAAAGGTCTTTCAAAAATGGAGAAAGTATGTTCTACAACAAACCTAGAAAGACTGAAAGCAAAGTATAGCTTAATTATTTCTTTATTCGTTGTAATAGTAAACATATACTATTGAATGCCTTCTTCCTTTTCTTTTAAGCCAGTGTTGTTTAACTTATTTTCCCTAAAGTAAAATAGTACCTATCCTTAGATAAAACTGGCATAGGAGAGAAGAAAAATGTATAGTTGGCATATGAAATAACGCGAAGTCATTACAAGCATCCAACGACAAAAACCAAAAATCAGTATACAAAAGATCGTACAATAAAGGGATCGACATTGGGAAACACTCTTTCGCCCTCTCTATCACATAAATAATAAAGGCTTTCTGAATAAGTGGTTAATATCTAATTAACACATTAATAGTGTAATAACAATAAAAGTGTTTGGTACGTTTCTTTTATCTAAGTGGTCGTGACTCATGCACGATGATAATTCATTGATTCATACCTAATAAGCTTTTCTAGTGACCCATATCCCAAACTGCTATTCTTTATAGAAAAGGTGAATGTATTGTTTAAAACCGTGAAGTACTATGTATATTTTAGTCTTTCCGAACAAAGGATCAGGATCAGCTTAACTAGAGTGGGTGGAACAAAAAAAAAGTTTAACTAGAGTGAATCTCTTTTCCAGACGAGATTTAAAATTCAATCCGACATCGATGAAATAACACTGTTTTAACCTGCTGAAGTAAATAACATTAAAATGAGTGCATATTGGTTATTTTGTATATGCGCGTACGTATATATAGATATGCCAAACTCAAAGCTTCCAAAATGTTGTGACATGAAAAGAAGAGAAAGCTCCATGGAATCAAGGTTCCGTGCACATGGCTTTACATCTCTAATTTTAGGTTTCTTCCTTCCACAATCCCATCTAGTGGGTTTTGGTGGGATCCAATATTTTTAAAATGCAAATAGCTTTTTCTTTTGACAAACTCAAAAACTTAACTCATAGCCACCAATACGAGTGCCTTTTTTGGTGTACTTTGTTAAACGCACTTTACAATTGTGATTTCAAGTTCCAATGAAGCGAAAAAGATATTATCATTGCAACTAAGTTAGTCACCATCACTTGGCTAGCATAGGTTTAGCTAGTTACAAAAGCTATAATCGTATTATTTATACTTTAATAAAGTTAATAGAGCCTTCCTTAACCTATCATATATTTTATTTTGATGGATTCTATTGCCTAATTTAATTTTAATATGAAATACTCTATCCGTTTCATAATAGATGATGTTTTGAAGAGTTATTTATGTTTCAAAATACATAATGTTTGATATTTTTTAATTAGTTTAAAGTTCATTGAAAACTGTGTGACCAATGATGTTTTATAGTATGTTTGATGATCGACTGGATTAAATTTATTTAATATTTTTAATGTTATTTTTTAGAAAATGTGTATATTTTAATTTTTGTACATTCAGCCAAAACATCAACTATTTTGAAATAGAGATGAAGTATCCTATAAAAGTTTGGAGATGTCGACATTTCTATAATATGATAAAGCTTGGAAAATATGTATAGGTAATTAAGCTTTTTTTCAGAAATTTACCTCTTTTAATAACATTTCAATCGATGTCAAAAAATAAGAAATAACATCTTCAGTCACACTCTATTTTAATTCTAAAAAGTTCAAAGTAAAAAAAATCAATTCTACTTTTTCATTATGTAATGAAGTAAAAATGATTATTTAAAAAATGAAATCGTGTGACCATTTTTTACTTATTATTCTAGAACTTCAGCTTCATTATATAGATGCTATTTTGAAAAGTATAGAATAATACATTAAAGATGTTGTAGTTTTTTTTTTTTTTTGAACTTAAGATGTTGTAGTTACATTAAAAAAAATTTAGATACTCAAATAATATTTTGTTATATTAGTTTTGTCAAATTTGCAAGAACCTATGTGGATACTCTAACTTCTGTAATAATGTACCTACTCTTTAATTTGGATTTTGAATTATAAGCAGAAAATGTACCTATTGATATGATGTTATAATCACATTTTCCGTACCTATCATTACGTATTGCAAAAATATCAGGTATTATCTACTATGTATGTTTCCAAACATTAAAAGAATATTATTTCAAATTAGAATTTTCATATTTGTAGAAAAAAATGAAAATTGTGGAGATGGCGGGACCAAAAAAAAAACAGTGGAGAAGCTTAATGGCAGGGAATGGGCTTGATGTGGTTTTAGTTGTTTGTAGTTACATTAAAAAAAAATTTAGATACTCAAATAATATTTTGTTATATTAGTTTTGTCAAATTTGCAAGAACCTATGTGGATACTCTAACTTCTGTAATAATGTACCTACTCTTTAATTTGGATTTTGAATTATAAGCAGAAAATGTACCTATTGATATGATGTTATAATCACATTTTCCGTACCTATCATTACGTATTGCAAAAATATCAGGTATTATCTACTATGTATGTTTCCAAACATTAAAAGAATATTATTTCAAATTAGAATTTTCATATTTGTAGAAAAAAATGAAAATTGTGGAGATGGCGGGACCAAAAAAAAAACAGTGGAGAAGCTTAATGGCAGGGAATGGGCTTGATGTGGTTTTAGTTGTTTGGTTCCACATACCAAACAGCTTGGCTCCTCATCCTCTCCACGTGGCTGTCCAGTCCACGTCATCATCTACTTCCCCACGTGGCTTCCTCTTTTGGGTCCCACGAAAATCAGTTCCAATCAAAGACGAGTCACCATCGTTGCTCCCTAATTCCATCACTTCCTTTTCTATTAAACGCCTTACCAAAAGTTACTTAATTAACACATTTATTTTACCAGGGAAGGTAATGTTAGTTTATAACTTACCTTAAATTAACAGATGTGTAATGAGTAACACACAACAATGGTCGGTTGAAATATTACTTCGTCCTCAAGCATTACCACTGTTTATTACAAGTGCTCAACCGTCACACACCATTAGCTAACTTGTTTATTAGAAATAAATCATAATCAATGTACTTCAGCTCTAACCAATCACAAATAGTCAGTTATTATAACTAGTTAAAAGAATACTATATGAGAAGCTCACCATTATGATTATTATACTAATAAAATAAATATCGTCTTGTGAAAAATATTCAACGCCACATGGTATCTTCCTTCTATATAAGCATCATAACCTCCAAACACTATCTTCATTCCAAGTTCAAAACCATTTACAATATAACCTTCATTGCTTCAATCTCCCTCTACAAATTAAACCTTCAACTTCAAAAACTCGTTAAAGAAAATTTTAAAGAAAAAATGGAGAATATGTTTCGTTTGATAGATAATGATCAAGAAGCAGCTACTAACCGGTGCATTTGGGTCAACGGACCGGTTATCGTCGGAGCAGGACCGTCCGGTCTAGCCACAGCCGCTTGTCTGAGGGAACAAAGCGTTCCTTTCGTGGTTCTCGAGAGAGCAGACTGTATCGCTTCCCTATGGCAAAAAAGAACATACGATCGTCTCAAGCTTCACCTCCCCAAGCAGTTCTGCCAATTACCGAAAATGCCCTTCCCGGAGAGCTTCCCGGAGTACCCCACGAAACGACAGTTCATCGATTATCTCGAGTCTTACGCCTCGCGGTTCGATATCAGCCCTAAGTTCAACGAGTGCGTGCAGACCGCTCGGTTCGACGAGACAAGCGGGCTGTGGCGAGTCAAGACCGTGTCGGACGCTGAGTCGACTCGGACGGAGGTGGAGTATATTTGCCGGTGGCTTGTGGTGGCTACGGGAGAGAATGCGGAGAGGGTGATGCCGGAGATTGAAGGGCTTTCTGAGTTTACCGGGGAGGTGGTCCACGCTTGTGATTACAAGTCCGGCGAGAAGTTCGCCGGGAAGAAAGTGTTGGTCGTTGGTTGTGGAAACTCCGGCATGGAGGTTTCTCTTGATCTTGCTAATCATTTCGCTAAGCCTTCCATGGTCGTTAGAAGCTCCGTAAGTCATTAACTTTTATAATAAAAATTTAATCTTTTATTTTTGAAACTATAAAAATATAATCAAAGACTGATCAAAGTTTAATTTTTTTTAAAAATCAGGTTCATGTGATGCCGAGAGAAATAATGGGGAAGTCTACGTTTGAGCTTGCCATGAAGATGCTGAAGTGGTTTCCTTTATGGCTAGTGGACAAGATATTGTTGGTGTTGTGTTGGTTCGTGCTTGGAAACATCGAGAAGTACGGTTTGAAACGACCGAAGATGGGTCCGATGGAGCTAAAGAGCGCGAAAGGGAAGACGCCGGTTCTTGACATCGGAGCTTTAGAGAAGATCCGGTCGGGAAAGATCGATGTGGTTCCAGGAGTCAAAAGGTTTAACGGAAACAGAGTCGAGCTTGTTAATGGAGAGGAACTCGATGTCGACTCGGTGGTACTCGCTACTGGTTATCGCAGCAACGTTCCTTATTGGCTACAGGTGAGAAAACAAAACAAAATTTTAAATTTTGATAACCGGGTTTGGTTGAACCAAACCGGGTCTGTGTTGTTTTGTTCATATGTACTGATTTGTTTTGTGTTTGTTTGTTTGTTATAGGAAAGTGAGTTCTTTGCAAAGAATGGTTTCCCGAAAACAGCGATTGGAAACAGCGGTTGGAAGGGAAGGACCGGGTTGTATGCGGTTGGGTTCACGAGGAGAGGGCTCTCAGGTGCGTCAATGGACGCGGTAAACATCGCACAAGACATAGGCTCAGTTTGGAAACTAGAAACAAAGCAACCCACAAAACGCTCGACGGCTAGTCATCGAAGATGTATCTCTCAACAGTTCTAATGCTAGGAGAATGTTTAGAGTTTTAGGACGGATACAGATTACATCTTAGAGAAGTAAAGAAGAAGAGCCCTCTCTGAAGAAGACCCAAAGTGAATCAAAGGGTGTTGTGTGTGTTTGTTTTTTTGTTACCTCCTCCACTTGTTGTTTTGGGCGTTTTGTGTAAACAGAGGATGATGTGGCCTTTTTTTTTTTTTTTTTACAATTTACAGTTAACTTTTTGGGGGTTATTTGATTCGTTTGTTGGTCCTAATTAGCATAGTTTCGACATCTATTTTGTATACAATTTTCTCATATTTATAAAAGTAAAAAACTGTTTTAATTTCAGCTTACCATCTTTTATACTGTTATGTCGAGCTATCTTACTTTTCATCTGTTAACAAAGAGTCTAGCCTATTATTCTATTTCGGTATTGAACAAACTCCCTTTGACATTATGATTCATTTTTGAAGTCACGGTTCGAATCTTACTACAAACATGACTCTAGTATTGATTTAAAAATGCAGGACTTAACGTCAAATTTGAAGAGCCAAAATTGGCAATAACTTTAAAATGACATTTTTCTTTTGAAATGTTAATTTTTTTTTTTTGACAACTTGAAATGTTAATTTTATGTACTAAAAACCAAAGAACGTCTAGAATCAAAAGTGTAGAAACAAATCATAACTAGGGCCAAAACAAGAAGAAGAATGAGTGAAGAGGTGTTGACCAACCGGGACTTCTAGCTCTAGTGGTAAAAGGCTTACAACTGCGAGTACCGCCACCTGGGTTCGAATTCCAGCCACTGGAGAATTAACATTTCGGCATCGTCAGGGACAGAGGACCGACACGTGGCAACACGTGATTAGTCTAGACCACTTATGTGGAGCCTGGATACCTCTGTATAATTCAAAAAAAAAAAAAAGGTGTTGACCAACTGAACTAACGGTGTATGGCGTCTCCATGGAATGTAGGATTCATATTCCTTACTTATTACTATTTGCTAAACACTTTGATTAACTACGCATAGTTGCTTGACTAAACTCATGGCAGTACCTTCTTTCATATAACCAAATTAGGAAAAGCAAATTTCAAACTAGTTAATACGATTCTTTAACAATTTTAAATTAAATTTAATTAAAAATTATTTTCACATGCATGTGATAGCTAGGTATTTTATGTGGGTAACAGAACGTATAATTAACTCCCACTTTACATTCGATTTTATTCATTAGTGCAATTATTAATGTCGTGGTTCATGCATCAATTTCCGCTTTGCACGGAAGGATAATATGTACATTCTTCAAATTAGGTAATTAAGTTTTCTTCAATCGAAGTTATTCTGAACATAGAAAACAGTGTCCAACGCTGGCCAATATCACAGCATACTAACTAAACTATAACCACTGGCTAATTGATAAACATGTATGCCAATGTGTATAAACGTGAATAACCCGATGTTCAAAACTCATAAACCTAAATGATACCAGAAGTTAATATATCTAACTGAGCATAGCTGATCCACTCAAAAATTGGATTCGGTCCCAAACCAAAAATTCTAATACTTATACTTGTCCCTATAATATATCATTCCACTCATTTGTTTTGATCAATGCATTCTACTTATTATCAACTAATTTGAGTTAAAACTCATGAAACTTGACATGATTTGTATAAAATTAAGTATAAGCACAGTACGTATAAACCAAATCACATATTCATGGTGATGTGTTATACTTTTTAAGATATAATATTTTGATATTTTTGAAAGATTAAACATCGACAATGGTAGTTTAGAGGTTTCTTATAAAATATATTATTATTAACAATTTTCAGGCAAAGCAAAGTCTTAATAATCACGGAATTAGAAAGCACGGAATTTCCGTAATCTAAATAAAAATTACAATTTATATGTTGAACAATTTCTTAAGAAAAAAAGTAGAAGAAAAAAAAGTAAATACGATTTCTAATGACATTAAAACCCACATGTGTTGGGTCCAATGTTAATTTAGATCCATTAATAAAAGAGATCTTACAATGTCACATCAGATGTAGATCGGCCTATGTCCAACGTCAAAGGATAAAGCCATCAGTTCAAAGTTCAAACCAATTTCGACCACATCATTTGTACATTTATTATTATAATTATTATCGATATGTGGAGTTTGTAATAATTCGCATTTCAGTTTTTTTTATATACATTTTCTTGCTGGTTTATGTTATCCTTTTAATATTGCAAAATCATTATCCTCTTTGATGGAAAATAACGATAGTTGGGTTTTTAAAATTAAAAACCTCGTAAATTTTTTGATACCTTGGTAGAGAATCATGTACACATAAGGAGTGTCTTCAAATAGACGTCAAAATCATATTTTATTGACAGTGTATCGATTCAAGAAAAAAGGGAATCTAGCTCCATAAGTAGTAAATTTAAAGTTCCACCAAAATACTTGAACTGGATATGTCTATAATATCTTGGAAGGAGGAATTCTGATGACTATGACTATATATTTATCATATATATATAATGCATATACGTGAAGTCTATTTCAAAGGCCATGGAGATCATCATCTAGACTCGCATGTACCCACACCTCATGTTACCTATTTAGAAACTACACGGAAATGTTGATTTCGAGTGACCATTACTCTTTTTGCTTTCTTCTTTGTCTTTGCTATATTAGTCACTTGTCACCTCACATTCATACATAATATTCCTCAATCAATTTTCGTTACGTTAGCAAAAAACTTAGCTAGATAGGGCATCATCTTAGATTCTAGTTATATATCATGGTTTTGAAGACCTAGCTAGCTAGGAATCTATCACATATAGGTAGATATGCGTCGACTTACATTCAAGGTCATTTGCATTTTTTATATTGCGTACTAAGATTTTATACGACTTTGGTTTAAAGTTGTCATGCATCATATCAACTTGACATTTTCGACCATAACCTTCACATGATCGCATATATTTCGGTTTAGTCTGACTATCCAATTAACCAAAAATCGATTACATATGATCCTAAATTTTAAATACCCTTTGGGATTGTTTTATACAATCAGATCGTCAGTTTAGACTAGACCATAATTGACGCTTTTACTGTTGATTAGAATATAAGAAAGTAGGTATATACTGATCAATATCAGGTGAGATTTGATTTGAGGATAACAATGACAAAGAGTAAAAGGGTAACACATGGGAATGGTCACAAATTCTCCAATGAAAAAATCACTCATGTTCAAGGGCCCATATTGTCCACCATACAAATTACCAGTGTGCAAAAAAAAAAAAACTAGGGTTTGTTCCTCTCACATGCCTATGTCTGTTAGATGAACTACCTCTTGGGGAAAAAGAAAGATACTCCGATCCTCTACACTAAACACAAGAAAGAAGAAACCAACAAGCACTTCCTCATTTAGTGACAAAAAAAAAAAAAAAAAAAAAAAAAAAACAAGCACTTCCTCTTACCACGCGCAATGTTTAAAAGTTCAATTTAATTAAGTAATTCATTTTTTGCTCAAAAAAAAATTAACTCATTTTTACAAGTCCAACGATTAAGACATGCACCGAAAGAAATTAATAGATAATGTATGTTATACGAGCTAGTACGAATGACTTCTCCAACAAGTTCATCAAGAAATTATAAGTTTATCTACGTCGATATATAAATTTAGTTTCTCAAATTTAGTTCTTTACTCTAAACAGGTACGTCAAGAGTAATAATTCAAACGTACATGGTTTTAATCATTGGGATATGGGTAAACTTTCTAATGAATAACTAGCGCGCCCATGTCTCTGTATCACTTTTTCTTGTGCCTGCAACCCCACACACATCATATAATGTATATATTGTGTTTGTCTGAGCATTTTAGTTCCGAACCGGCTCGAGATTCAGTTCAGTTCTTTCCGATTTTTTTTATAGATATCTAATAGAGTGTATATAGCTGGTTTACTATGGTTAAATAGTTGGTTTAGTGTCCAGAGTGATTTACATGTATTTAAACTAACTCTTCTTCCACACTTACATTAAAGATTCATTTTCCAATTTCTTTCTCTCAATCTTGATCACCTTGAGAAAATCTGAAAATATCCAGAAAATCAGGTCTCTGAAGTGATAGATATGGGTACAGAATTGATATACTAGACAAAATTTCTATGTGGGTTTGATATTCAAGTTCATCCTAAAACTTGTATGTTTTAGTCAACACCTAAATTTTTATATAGGACGTCTTAAACTCTAATTTTATACATTATTTTAATACCTGAAATATATACTTGAATCAGGTATGATACATATACCCTGATTTTTTTAATCATTTCCTTTGAGGCAATTGTCAATCTTGAATATACATATATACACATGGATGGACTCGGACAACACAAGAACTTGAACAAGTGAGGATACTTACCAATTCTTCTAGCCCGTTTTATGATACAATTGTTTATAATTAAAATGGGTTATCTTAGTGTGTGTGATATATATATATATATATATATATATATATATATATATCATGTACATATCAAATGTGTTCAGATATACTATATGTAGATGCATGTCAGTAGAACAAAGATTTGGGCTATAAATGAATGAAGAAGATGTTGGTGGGATCTAGACAAATAACAAAACGAGTAACAATGAAATAATTCGAACCCATGACGTTACAACTAGTCAAAAGTCCCCACATGATCTTATCAAGGTAGGTCCATAGATGAGTTGTTTCTTTAAAATCACAACTTTCTCACGATTTTTTTTTTGTTATGGCATCTTCGTGTAAACGACAAATTTTTTGGATTTAATAGTTGTGTTTCGCCAAAACGTTCGACTAATTGTGGTGGTGAGCATATTTTCTGGTAAAGATTTTTTTTTTCTTTTGGCAAATTTCAAGTCAGATAAAGCATCGGAGCTAGCCAAAGTCCAAATGATCAACTGGTCCACATGCAGGAATCACATACAATTGTCAGTAGATATGAACATGTGATTAGACAGTTTACACTCTTGATCATAATGAATGAAATATGCACACGCGAATTAACAACTATAAAACTTGCCAAAAGAACTTGGTAAAAGATTGTATTCGCAATGTAAAAATTACAAGAAGTCGATGGAAGGAACAGCAATAAATAATTATCTGACTTGCTGCCTTGCCAAAATATAATAGGCTCTACAATGTTCGAACTTCGAATACACCTAGACGTTCAATTCAATTATTTTTTTCATAAACATTCATCAAAACGAATTATAAGAAAACTCTAAAAATTTTACAATTGTTCTGACTAATTTTTGATTCAATTATATAAACATAAAAAGTTTAAGACGCAAGTTATTATAAAAAAAATGTTATATATTTTAAGATAAAACCCCAATAAATAAATAAAAAGCAAATGTTGTTAAAAAAGAAGCAAATTTTAGTATTTCTTAAGTGTGCATCTATTGTTCGCGGGTATGGATTTGAGGGTATAAGGCCCATTAGTGGCGAGAACCATTAATTAAACAAAACAAAATTATACAGAAGTAAAGCCCATTAAGGCCCATTGAGTACGGTCGTAGGAGAGACAACAAGTACCACGCAAACGATAAGCTCCAAGAATCTGTCGGCTTTCCCAGAATCCTAAGGGTCAGAAAATAGCCATGGCAGTCACAGCTTTCAACCCACTGAAGCTTGCATCTTCGCCTCGAGATTCGTTTCCTTCAATCTCCTCTTCAACTTCTTATTCGGTGTCTCTGATAAGCTTCGGTTTCAGAAACTCCGTCGGATCTCCTCTCAAGAAATGTTCTCTAAAGCAGACGTGTTCTGTTCGAGCCATGTCTTCTTCGTCATTCGAATCGGGGATGGAGGAGAGCGTGAAGAAAACGGTGGCTGATAACACAGTCGTTGTTTACTCGAAAACTTGGTGCCCGTACGTTCCACTTCTCATCAAATTTCTCTTAAATTTTGCTGTTCTTGAGATCTTAATGTTGTTGCTTTTGGTTGACAATATGTGTGGTGTTGGGTGTGTATTGAAGATACTGTTCTGAAGTGAAGACATTGTTCAAGAGACTTGGTGTTCAGCCACTGGTGGTTGAGTTGGATGAACTTGGTATGTGCTTAACATTTCTATAATAAAAGAAGATATATATATATATATATATATATTTTTTTTTTGAATAATATTACATTAGTCACTTAGTTTGATTTGTTGGTTTGATTATGACAATGGCTTTGGATAAAGGATGGAACAATGCGTTCTAAGTATCCATTAGTATTGCGTTTTAGGCTCAATTTTCATTTGTTTTTTTTTTTTTGGTTTTTCAAATTAGTTCATATCTTTGTCTTTAGCTCCTCCTGGACTTTGGAGGTTCTTATCTGCATTTGGTATTTGTGATACAATGCTTTTGTTTCTTGTAGAATTAGTAGTCTAGAATAATGTTTCGTTTGGTAAGTGTGGTCCTCTCTACAGTTGAAGATGCAATTGTTTAGATATTTCTTGATTCAAATTCTTTATCCATTACTTTGAGTCTCTGTCTCATTTTTCAGGTCCACAAGGGACACAACTACAGAAGGTACTGGAAACACTTACTGGGCAACGCACTGTTCCTAGTGTGTTCGTCGGTAAGCAGTTTAAAACCCTTTTGCATCAATATATATCCTCATTGACTTGTGAATACTTTGCTTGAAAACTCAAGAGCGCATAGACAAAACTAAAGAATGTTTATGACAATACATAACAGTGTCTAATCTTTTTTCCTAATGATCAGGAGGCAAGCACATTGGTGGCTGCACAGGTACGTTCCAACTGTCTCTCTTTCGTCGTAGATTCTCCACATTCAAGAATAATATTATATCCTACCCTGCGTACTTTATCTTCTTGTTGTTGTACTACAGATACAGTAAACCTGAACAGGAAAGGAGAACTGGAGCTGATGTTAGCTGAAGCCAACGGTAAAACCGATCAGACTTGAGGAAATGATGGAAACTGGCTTCGGAGATTTTTTGCATATGGAGCTTGGAGGAGTTTTAACCACTTTTCTCTCTCTCTTTTGTAAACATTGAACCGCGATTTCTTTTGTCTACACATTCTAGAACATCATTCAAATAATACATAAACAGAGGTAAAGTTGCAGAGATTTCCAGAGACCAATGATCTCTTGCTCAGGCAAAAGAACCATACTAGTCTCATAGAATGATGCGAGTCTGTAAAAGAATTATAGAAAACCGATTCGAGATGAAAGATAAATAAATGGTAAACTTTTCGGTACATACGGTTCGGGTCGAGTTCAGACAGATAGAATGGTATAAACATTAAACCAAACACACAATTGTTTTTTTTTACTCTCACTTAAGCTTTGAGTTCTTCAATCTCGTCTAATGCATAGTTGTTGGTCGATATGTTGGCGTAATTCACTTTCGCGAACCTGACCACAACAGGGTACCTGGTCTTCGGGTCCTGCACGTTTGTAACCAGGTTAGATAAATTAAACAAATCGTGTGGTAAAATGAATATGTGACGCTTAGACCTTTAACTAGATAAGATACTACAATGTGTTACCTGATCAACAGCCACAACTGATCCAACGTTCTTGAACCAGTAGGATTCTCTCCTTAGGATCTTGACCTACGAACCAGAACAATTTATTTAAATATCGACTTTAACCAAATACTAAAGTAACTCAAATACAATTGTGCATAATGATTTTGTTAATATATCTCCATTTCACTAACCATTTACCAATTGTATATTAAAGTATTGCACTAAAAACAAAGAATATCAAAGTAATACAAATAATATTTTTTCATAGACATACGAAGCCCTTATCGATTCGATAAATCTGGCGTATGTAAGTGCATGTTAGTAGATGCAAATATGGTTTAGGTTAAGCTGACCTTGGACCCTCTCTTAGGGCCGATCGGAGGCGGCTTTGGTTTGGTGGCGGCAGCTGCAGCCGGAGCCACGGCAGTTGCTGGAGCACCTTCTGAAGAAGATGTTTCAGGAGCCGCATCTTCGGCTGCTCTGACTACGAGTCTAGAACCAGCGTTTCTCATCGGTAAGAAAGACACGGAGTTCCTGGACGAGGAAACGCCTGCGGACGCCGTGACGTTGGACGTCAAAACAAAGGCTGAAGATGCTGACATCATCGCCATCTTTGGGGATTCTTTTTTGCTTCTTGTTGTTGTTCAGACAGGAAAGAGTGAGTTCTTAGATTGTTTTGTTGGTTTGTAATCTGCTCGGCTAAGAAAAGAGGTGATAGATGTTTTGGGTTAAACAAAATCGTTTCCCTCCTCTTGCGATCTGACACGTGTACATTACATATCGTTCTCAAGGATAATGTGATGACGTGGAATTAAAGATAAAAAAATGAATTTTATTGCATGGTCGGAAATTGGAATAAAAAAAAGCTTTTTGGTTCTAATTTAATCCGTAAGGAAGCATTCTTGTTGCAATTATGGAGTTAATAAAACCAGCCGAATACGGCCCATCGAAAGCCCACATGTCCGTAAGCTCCTGGACAGCCCATAGGGGCTCCAAGAATAAGCATGTGGGGTGCTTCTATTGTCATACCAAAATATTTATCTTGTAAATATTTGTATCAGATTTCATCTTGACATCCAGAGAAATTCTATATTATGAATTAATTGATATAATATATAAACAAACAAATGAAGTGATGGACCTGATGGTTGGTTCTTTGACTATTAGTTAAAACTACAGTCAATTGCTTATGCATATTTCAACATCACTTTGATATTCGTATTTTCCTTGATAATCATGCGTTTGCATTTACTTTTATGTTGTGGCTATTTTTTGTTCTGCCAGATGCATTGATGCAACTCCTTTTGTAAACACAGTAAAACAAGTTACAACTTTGCAACTGAATCTTACCATCATTTGTTCTTACTTAGTGTATGCTTATTCAAGCCAAATTACCTAACAGGTTTCTGGGCAATTCTAGCTACAAAATTGCTCCCTAACGTTGGATATTCTCCACCAACTTGGTAAAACGTTCCTAAAAGCTCTTGCACCAAACTGTACACGTTATAATTTATAATGTTGTAGTACAGTAATAGACAATACACGACATAGAAGAATCAAAAACCCTTATTAAGATCAGTAATAATGCATCAAACAAATCTCTCTATTTTTCTTGATTAGGCGTATCCACATTGTTCAGTTCATCTATTTACCAACTCTTAAGACCATTACGTATCGATATGCGAAACGCAAGTGATTGACATAAGAAATATAAATGGGCAGGGCAGATAATCAAAGACTAGTTGTATTAACTTTTGAGTATATAATTTTGTTTTGTCTCTTATTATATTCCTAGTCATTAGCATTATGACAAAAATGTAGAGATTACACGTTTGGACAACAGTTATTTAAAAAATACAAATTCCAACTGGCCTGTCCCCAACTTACGTGATTGGTTGGTTACGCTGTTTAGTGGACCCTACATCGTCACGTCGTTTTAACCTTATAATCACCGCCATAATTTTCATTGTGACAAAGCAAAATAAGGAACGATTAGACATAAATTTGGTATTAGTGTGACTTAAATTCTACGAAGCTGATAATAATTCGATTGTCTAGTTTGATACCGGTGTTGTGAACCGGTGGGAATGATGAAACTGTGGACTAAACACGTGGGTGGACTACTGGCTTGTCTGTGATTTATGTAGTTTTGATAAGGGTCCCGTGACAGTAAAATCTCTATATTAAAAGGCACACTAGGGCCTCAAAATTATCATAAGATATTAAGTTACAAGTACTATGTATCGTCAGGGAAATTTTTTTTTTGGTAAAACATCATCCTTTGTTTCATAACCATCTTTAGTCGTAATCTTGTTCATATTACATAATAGTATAATACACAAACCAAATATATAAATACTATTACTGTCGTAGTTTTAAACATAATACTAGATTTTGACCCGCCCTTTCAAGGGCGGGTATATTTTTGGAGCGGGTATAGGAGCGGGTATATTTTTGTTTTAAACTTTTTTTGAATGATTTAATTTTATATTTATGTTTATTAATCATATTTATCTCTAATGTTAATTTACTTTAGTATAATTTTTAGTAATTATATTAAATATGTCAAGTTGCATAAATATACATATCATATGTATTTCAGAAATTATTTTTAAACTTTATTCATAAAAATTACAACATATTATATTTTTTTAATAGTTATCTAACATAGTTAGTCAAGAATATTTGTATTAAAAAAATCCGATTCGTAATCGACCCAAAAATCAAACTCTAATACTCTATTAGACATGACTTATATATTTGAATGGTTCTTAAAATGTTATATCCAAAAACCAATATCAAACCCAATCCGCACCGAAAACCGAACAATGTTTTTTGAAAAATGTTTGAAAAATTATATTTTTAATATATTCTGTTAAATATATATATGTAAACGGGTTAATATGGTCTTCAATAACTTTAAGTAAAATCACATTTAATAAATACTTTTAATCGAATAACCTATTTAAAACCCGTTAAACTAATTGAGTTTATATGAATATTTATTTGTATTAAAATTCCACTTAAATCCTGTTAAACCATATTTTTAACTTCACGTGCTTTGCTAATTGATAAATTTAATGTATGTGTAAAATATTTAAAATTTGAAAAAATTAATGTCTAGTTGAATAAATCATAATTTCTTGGGCTGAGATGTAAGTTATGTTTTTGTAGTGTGATAATAATTTCTGAAAAAAATATATCAAAGTTTATTATAATTATGAGGAATAATTATCATATCATTATAGAAAGAGATGTCAATAATGTAACTGTATACATAATTATATAAAATAACGTGTTATATTAATCAAATAAAAGGTTAAAATTCTAAAAATAATTTTTATTTGAACACCCAATAACAAAAAACATAACAAAAATATATGGCTACAAAATTGTATTTTTAATGTCGAGCATTAATTTTAACCTTTATAAACGTTTATATTTTTATGGTACATGACCAATTGTCTAAGGGGTTTTTTTTGGTATTACACATGTATTGCTATATATAAGGGTTTATTTTTTTTAAAACACCAAATAATGAAAAAAATACAAAAATATAGTTTTAAATTTTTTTGTTGCCATATACGTTGTCATTTAAAATATGAAATATGACTTAAAGTGGTTATCCCTTTAAAATAGGACTTAAAGTGGTTATCCCTTTAAAATAGGACATTAAAACATATTCATTTACATGCAGTTATATAACATTATGCAGTTAAGTTTTAGATACAGTTATATTTTAAATTGGACTCAACTATTATCAACTGGACATGTTCCTAATTTAATAGTATTGATTTTTTTGTGGAGTTCCAAACATATTGACCGTAAATGTGAGATACAAGCTAGCAAAAACTAGTAAAAATATGTAATGTAAATGTTAAAGCCACAAGCCCATATGGTCTACGGTTTTATTGCTCTTTCTGATACACTATTATTTTTATTAATTGCTATATTAAAGATACATATATATTGGCTGGTCCATTTCAGATTTTCTTTTATTTGGTCCCGAATTTATTTTAGCATATAAAACATGCAGAACCAATCAAACTAGCCTAGTCGTTATCTTTTTGTTATACTAGAAGAATACATATTACGATTGTTGTTAATTTTGGCGCATCGTCTCCTTTGCAACTCCATAATTTACATGGCTTGAGCATGCATGTTCTACATATTAGAAATAGCAACAAGCTGTATGGGAAACATGTAGTATAGGATTAAAGGAAACATATAGTATAGGTTTTAACCCTAATCATACAGACTTGTTAGGATTAAATAGCGAAAAATACAGTATAGGAGACAATAAATTGTATGATCGATACCGATAGTTATCCCCAACAATAACTTGACAGCAGAGAAATGGATCATCATTCTGTTGCCCATACATGAAAAGGACAAGTTATGTGCATATATACGGTTCTGTTAACCAATAAAGTTTATTCCCGTCACTTATCAAAGTTAGTGCTTGTATAATTCTATTGTTGTATTAATTAAATTGCAATTGTAAAATTAAAATGCTTATAGAAATATGGACAAACAAAAAGGAAAATAACAGTTTTTTCATACTTAACATTATAAATATGTCGACTATGATCATTGGTTTAGCACTGCTTTCATTTTGCATGCGACCCATATTCGATATTTTAGTAAAATATATACATTTGATGTAAAACAACTGAGTAAAGTATATAGATTTATATAATATATATATATATATTTAGAATATGATATTAAAAGTTTATATGTTTAAAACCTGTGTGTTTGCTCGATTTGTTCTTTATGAGCAAAAATTAAATTAGGTTATAGATTGAACATATTGGTTTATATAGTATACAACAAAGGGGTTGGTTCATTTTGAATCAAAATTCATATATGAAAAATCCTCATGAAAGATTGCATCCACTGAATTGAGGAGCAATAAATAAATAATTAATATATGCATTTATTCTGGGACAAATTATTAATTCGAGCCTATCAAGTGTCAGTAATAAAACTAAAAGGGATAATTATTTTATAAATACGAGCATGCATGTTTACATATACGAAGAAGAATCGTTACACAATATGTTAATCAATAGTGATGGTGAAAGTAGTACAAGCAAAGTATATGGTTGTTGGGCCATACCAAATTTTTATCAAAAGCATTCATTGTGAATGTGAAGTTGGGAGACGAACTATCCATGCAACAAAATAAAAGTATTATCATAATTTGATTTGCTTTTATTAGTTAAGTTTAGTATAAACATATCATTTTTTTGCTTCACCAAACTTGTGAATAGTTTTGATGGTTATGAATTGTTGTTGTTGACTAATAGGGTTCACACCGAAGTCTGAACATCTTAAAGTACAGTTGTTGACTATTTTGCCTGCTTACGTTGACCCCCTTTGCTAAAATGAATTATACAAGCACCGTCTATTTATTTTCATAAACGAGTAATTAATAACTAACCGAGCTTCAGAATTACATTTACAAAAACTAAATGAATTATTACGATGTGCTAAGCATTTTATAATCAGTTAATCTCAGTTCAATATAATAAAACCAAAATACAAAATGAGGAAAAATAAATAAATTAGTAAAGCAAAGAGAGAGAAGACAAGAAAAAGAGGAAGGAGAGTACAGAGCAGCATTTTCTTTCTTCCTAGCTTCTTCTTCTCTTTCTCTCTCTCTCTTCATATGTTTTGTCTGTACTGATATTCCGTAAAGAAACTCTTTTTTATTAAACTCCCTTTATCCCACTCCGTGAGCGCGTGGAAGATACCCTGCTAGAGAGAGAGAGAGGGAGAAGCAGATTTGGGAACATCTTCATAATCTCCGGCGGCATCTTCTCCGGCTGAGTTTCTGACGTACTCCAGCTACCTCCTAACAGTTGTACAGGTCTTTCTCTTCCTTCCCCTATGACTTAAAAAAGCTGAAAAAAGTATCTGAGTCTTCTGATCTCACTTCTCTAAAGCTTTCGCCTTTTTCTTGTTTGCCTTTGATCTCTTCTTACTAGAAATAGATTCTTCTGATCTTTACCTTTTTACTCTTCTCACTGCACCGATTAGCTTATTCTTCTTCTTCCTCTCTCTCTTATCTTTCCTGCATAGAAAATTACAGTTTTTTTTTTCCATTTTTTTCTGATTGGTTATAAAAGTTGTCGCATTTATTAATGCCTGTGACTTCTTTCTGGGTGGGTCACATTTTTAGTGTCTATATATATATATATATGATATGAGAGTTCATAGAAATTATACTAGAGAGTTCTATGATCTACCACTGATTTGCTGGAATCTGGTTTATTTCAGATCCAGTGTGCCTGAGGACTGACTCAGTTTCCTTCTGAAAATTGATAACAAAGGGTGAGTACAAAAGTGACTGTCTTTTGATTGTGATAGGTCTTGTGAAAATGGTAAATTGGTTCTTCTTTCCTTTTTGTATAGACTCTATGAAGTGTCACCCTTTGATTACAGAATCTTATTCTTCCTTCTTACCCAAACTCTTGTTTTGTTATGCTTTGGCCTTATTCTTCTTCTTTTTTTGCTGCTAGAAGAAAGTCCTCTCTTCTTCTAAACTCTCCTCCTCTCTTTAGATTCCAGCAAAATCTATTTTCATTTTGAAACCATTATTGCCTTTCATGTCATTTTCTTTTGCTTCCAAGCACCAATAGCAACCTTATATAAGCTGTGAAACTGCAGGGACCAAAAATGAATGAGCTCCGAGGCAGAAAGGTTCAGAAGATTGAAAGTCCGGTTCCTGGGTGCTTAGGGAGGATGGTTAACCTATTTGATCTAGGTACAGCTGTTAATGGGAACAAGATGCTTACAGATAAACCTCATCGTGATGGTAATGACTGAACTCCCTCTGCGACTAGTTTCTTCACTAGTCAAAAGTTATATTCAACTCAAAGGACGTAACTATATCTCTGTTTGAGTTTTGTATTCACTTGTGTGTTATTGACACGAGGTAGTTTGTTGGCAGGATCCTCTCTGTCAAGGAGCCGATCTGATGTCTCTCGAATGCCAAGCCCCTCCTATAAAGGCCACTCAGAACCTGACTTGGTAATATTTGGTTGAAACATTGTCATTATCCTTATTGGCACCACTTGATGTTTCTTGTTTGCACAGATTATGTCTGATTTAAGGAGAACTGCTTCTAGCAAAGCAAGTGGTACACCGATGAAGAAGCTCATTGCTCGAGAAATGTCAAGAGAGGTCGAACCTAAACAGAGCCCTACAAATGTGGTTGCGAAGTTGATGGGCTTGGAGACACTTCCCCAGACCGCTACACAGCGAAGCAAATCCAGAGGCTATTCACACTCTTCTATGGATGATGAGGTTCAAAAGTATCAGGAGCTCAGCAGAGAATATAAAGATGTGTATGAAACGTGGCAGTCGCCTCAGAAGGTGAGCTCTTCAAGGGATAGCTCGCCTAGAAAAGGAAGATATGATGAAAGCGCGACCGAGAAACTCGTTCGTCAGAAGTTTGCAGAAGCGAAACGTCTTGTTACTGATGATAGTCTTCACCAATCCAAAGAGTTCCAAGAGGCACTTGAAGTTTTGAGCTCCCACAAGGATTTGTTTGTTAAGTTACTCCAGGAATCAAATTCTTTCTCTCAGCAAAGTGTTCCTACTCATCAGTCAGAGGCGAAAAGGATCACAGTGTTGAGACCTTCAAAGGCTGTTGAGACTGAGAGATTTGTGGTTCAAGGAAGGAAGAACAAGCAGGTTAAGAAAGTGGCTTCTTCATCAAGTGGATGGGGAAACCGAGGAACCGAGGAAAGAAGTGTACAACAACCAACACGTATTGTTGTCTTGAAGCCTAGTCTAGGGAAGACTCTAGATACGAAAGGTGTTTCATCATCCCCATCCACTCCGAGAGGTGTATCCAGTGAAGGTTATTTTGATGATGTTAATCAGTCTAAAGAAGTGGCAAAGGAGATAATGCAACAAGTGCGTGAGAATCTGATGTGTCACCGTAGGAATGAGACTCAGTGCTCATCTGTCTTGTCCAATGGTTATATTGGTGATGACAGCTCCTTTAACAAATCTGATAACGAAGATCCGGTGGGTAACCTTAGTGATTCTGAGATCATGTCACCATGGGACTGTGCTAACAGGTTTGAAAGTCCTTTCTCTCCTTCCTCTTTCAGCCGAGCCTCGTTCTCTCCGGAGTCATCTGTCTGCAGAGAGGCTAAGAAGCGACTTTCTGAGAGATGGGCGTTGATGTCAGTAACCAGAGGCAGCACTCAGCCGCATAAACACGTGCCGAGAAGCTCCAGCACCTTAGGGGAAATGCTTGCACTCTCAGAGACCAAAGTGACTACTGGATCCTACGAAGATAGTGATGAGATAGTACCTGAGACAAGGGTGTCAACATCGTGTATAACCACTCATCTGAATCAAGTGGAAATGGATGGTGATTCTCTGAATATCCTTGCAAGGTCAAAATCAGTCTCTGACGCTTCCAAAGCACAGCTTCCTCAAGAGCTCACTGATACGGGAAGCTTGAAATCGTCATGGAAAGTTTCTAATTTGTTCTCGTTCAAGAATAAGAAAGCAAGCAAGGAGAAGAGAGATGCAACGCCTTCTTCAGTGACTCTTCCCAGCGAAGATTGTTTCCCTCCTGATGCATTACAACAGCAAAGTATAATCCCAGGAGAGGTATTCCATCAATTCTTTTAACCTCGAAGAGCCATTGGTGATTCTGAACATTCATGGTTAAATCAGCATCCATTTTTGATTTGTTTGCAGGAGGAACTGGCTACACCAAGGCCCCTAGAAGCTGGGAGTACAAGTGAGAAACAGGACGAGCTAAGTCCAGTTTCGGTTTTGTTTCCTCCATTTGAAGAGGATCCAGAATGTTCCACGTCAAGCAAGCTAGGTAAGTTCTCTGGTAGCTTAGCTTATTTTTAGAGAGTTTGTCTCCTCTTATGCTTATCCAAATGTTGCTTTCTCAACAGGAGAGGAGTTGTCTCTTAAATCTAATCTAATTGACAAGTCACCACCAATCGGGTCAATTGCTCGGATCCTCTCATGGGATGATGACTCTAAACCCGCAATGGGAGGAGTCCAAGAGGATGAAGACTGGTTCTTATTCATAGAAACAATATTGACAGCTGCTGGTTTCAGCAAGGGTTGCACCGTCTCTCATGACACGGTTATGCCAAACAGTCCATTAGACCCTTCACTCAGAGAGAAATACACCAACCTAGATAACAACAACAACATCAAGGAGTTCGTTAACGAAGGAAAACGCAGACAACACAGGTCAACTCGTAAGCTCATTTTCGACTGCATTAACTCCATCATTTCAGAAACAACGACTACGCGCATGGGCAATGATTATTCTCCGCCTTTAGACTTGGTGGAGCATGTCTGGTCTCAGGTCAAGGTCTGGCTTTCAGATGAGTATGTAGAGGACATGGACGCGAACAGCGTGGCTGCAGAGAGTCTAGTGAAGGAGGAGATTGTTGGGAGGAGATGGATGAATAGCTTTCAAGGTGAAGTAGACGACCTTGGGATTGGTATTGAAAGTGCATTGTTGCGAGAGCTTATAGAGGAAGCCGTTCTCGATCTTACAGAATGAGAGGAGAGGAGAACAAGTAACTACTACATTGAATAAAAAATGTAAGATAAGTGTAGTTTTGTCTTATGGGAAGATTTGTCTCAATTTTTTTTTGGTAACGACTGAAAGTGAAAACAAGATGCTATGTAACCATTGTTAAGGCAGAGCAATAATCACTTTTGTTCCCATTTTTAAACACAAATCTCGTTACGCTTTTGTGCAAACACACCAAAGAGAAACCAATGTTCCAATCTAAACATCAAACAATGACAGTTGTGTAATGCTGCTTATGCACACTCAAAAGTTACAACGGTAGCAAGAGAGGAAACAAAACGGAAGTAGTGATTCCAGACACACGAACTCAAGTCTTTTGAGTTAAACTGATGGACTCTGGTTCTGACCGTTGTTCAATCCGTACTGCAGAATAATGAAAGACGATCAATCACAAGCTTAGATCTTAAATACATGTTCAGGTGATTAAGTATTTTTTTTTACCTTCTCTCTGATGCGAGACCTCCAATTGTCAATATTGCTTGATCCAGAAGATGTCTGGTTAGCCTGTGGAGCAAGAAGGTTCTCACGTGCTCTATTAATCGGATTCTCGTAATCATCTTCATCGTCAAGGTCTGATTGTCTAGGAGAAACCATAGCTCTCAGAACCATAGCCAGTAGCAACGACAGTAACTGAAACACCAAAAACAAAAGGAGAGAACCATGAAGTAACTCAAATGTGGAAAAGGCAAGAACTGAGCTAGAGTTAGTTACCTGGACAGCTACAACACCAACCCCAACCCATTTGCAAATATCGATGTTTGCCTCAATGAAAGCTCGAAGGCTAGTGAGTTCTCCAGTTGGATCATACGGAAGATCCTAAAAGAGACACGAGTCTACAACCGTTTTACTACATCACAACGCAAGAAACAATTTTTCAAATGTGAAGAAGTGAAACTCACCTTCTCCCAGTGACGATCAATAGCTATGAATCCAACGAGAGCTGCTTCAAGTATGATGACAAGAGTTTTGAGGATTGAATACTAATACACCTATCAAGGACTAAACTTTCTAATAATCTTCACATTAGTGAACAAGAAGCAAGTGATTATATATTAATAGACAAGGATACGAAACACAAGCAGCAGCCATTGATAGCTTCAGCTGCAATGAAACCGATGATTGTGACAATGCAGACCAAGATCCCAATCGCCATGAAACAGTATATGAACCTGCATTGAATTTAAAAACTCAACCAATTGGAACATTCCTTCAAACATTAAACTGTGTCTTAGCTTAAACTCAATGTAAGAACACAATCCATCATCATCATGCATTTAAAGCTTTGACCTTTATCATTTGTCTTCTATCAAAATCA
The DNA here is from genome assembly GCF_020379485.1 of Brassica napus. NCBI lineage: Eukaryota > Viridiplantae > Streptophyta > Magnoliopsida > Brassicales > Brassicaceae > Brassica > Brassica napus. Next base: position 4,363,935 of record NC_063434.1, on the reverse strand, counting down.
AAATTGACTAATGGAAACCATAAAAATGGAAACTTTTGACAACGGATAAGGAAAATTCGAATCGAAGACCCTAAAAATGGAAACTTTTTTTTGAAAAAGAGAGTACCATGGAGCAGGAAGATCTAGTGAGCGGAGGTTGAGACCCGAATCTCCGAGAACGAGACCGATGGGTTTCTGAAACGAGTCAGAGACGCTGTTGATCTGGTTTCGTGAGGTAGAGAAGAGATAAGGAGAGTCGGGAGAAGAAGCCGTGGGAGGCTGAGAAGGAGGAGGGTCGACGGGGACGTGGCGATTGTATTGATCGAGCATCCATATGGAGTAGATGATGATGGAGATGCCGATGAAGGCTTGGAGGAAATTGAGGATCTTGAGGACCGAAGCGAAGGAGAGATGGCAGCAGTTGTGTCGCATCTTTAACTCGATGAAAAAGCACAAGGAAAATTCTGATGAGCGATCTCAATGACAAAACATCTTTGTGTTATGATTTGCTGGCGGAAGAAAAAAAAAGTATAATGCTGTTTTGTCGGATAGGATCCGAAGCTTTGCTAATTATAATGGTCGTATTATTTGTTTGTTTAAAATAAATTATTAAATTATATAATGTCCCCTTCGTATAATTTAATCAATTCTCATTATTTATTATTGTTTAATACTACTTATGGAAATATTCAAGACTTTAACACACGTATTAAGCAAATATTCTTTCATAACTAAAATATCAATTATTGTTTATCGAAACATAAAGCAATCATCCGAATATAAATTGTCAAAAAAAAACATTTAATCCCGGGTGAGAAAGGTTCGAGATTACCGGGAGGAATCCGACTAATGTCAGACGTGACGTGAGGTTTGAAGCTGAAATTGATCAAGGTAATGAGGCCGAGCAAACTCAATGGGCTATTATAGTAACTTGGCCTATTAGTAATTGGGCTACGGTCATTAAGCTCACCATGGAGAGACTTTCCTCTTGCCTCTTCCGTAGTTCAAGTGGGGACTGTTTAGATTCAAGTGATGCAAAGCAAATGGTACAGCTTATATATGATGATTGTATTGCGATGATAATGTTAATGGTTATGATGGTGACAGGAGTTAAGTGTGCATGTGAATGTAGATGACTGAAAAAGATAGCCAACTACTTATAACCAACATACGACCTTTTGGTCTTTCCTCTTCTCTCTCTCAACTGATTTTGATTATACAAAATGTTATGTTTGCAAACTGGCATTTAACTGGGCCGCTTAGCTCTCTTCGGTTATTTTTTTCTTGTGATAAACCACATTCAGATATATATATGTCATCTCGTCATGTGCTGTTGTTGTTTTCTATATCGTTTCGATTAATCAAGAAGTTGGGAACGTCGGAACTCCAAACCAAATGTCCTACGATTATTAATTATACATGTATCCTGATCATATCTATCTAACATGAAGGAAAATTTGAATCTACTATAAAAGAAATATTAGATACAATTCTACCGCCGATAATTATATTTCTCCATTAATTAATTAATTCACATAATTAATTTTGTTTTTTGTGAGGATCGAAATCCATATTTCCTGCTGTAAAAGTATTAATAAATCATTGGTCAAACTACTGGACCAATGAAACTTTTACATAGTTCAAGTTATAGTGAAGATATTTTGAACAAATTAAAATTATAGCTACATGCACGTATTAAGTAACTATCAGTGGATCATGCCTCATTTTGAAAAATTGTGGACTATACATAGCTAAAAGTAATAAAATGTAAGATATAATACAACTAAAGAAATTGGTACTACCTATTCTGTAAAGATATAGTGTAATTCAGGATGGAACTTATAGTTTGGAGGATCGAGTGCTCATACGTTTGGTGTTCCAGGTAGTTGTGTATCATGTTTGGCGAGAGCGCAATGGACGCAGACACCAACAAGGCATTCAGGGGACAGAGTAGATGATTAGTACTATTAACAAGGTTGTCAAGAACAAGATAACATCTCTTGGGTATATATTTGATCACAAGCTCAATGGACTGCTAAGAAGATGGTTTGAAGTATTCAGTTAAGGAAAGAAGATCTTTTACAGTCTACAATTTTTCAATAGGTCTTAGAAGCTCATTCTTTATAAAAACTCATTTTTTTTTGTAAATGGCTCTTTTTGATTGATCAATAAATTTGAAATTTAATCAAAAAAAGAAAGATATAGTGTAATCGTTTAGGCGTTACTATACAACGTGGTAATATATTATTTTAGGTATGTATGTGTGGATTAAAAAGAAGTATATATGGATAACAATAATGCCAGCATTATTTATACATTAGCTTAAGACTTTTATGTTTTATTCATTATGTTATATATCCAATATCTAAATTTGTGGTCAGATACTTTTGATGACAGCTAATCATTTATTATTTTGGACCTAGCTATCGGACTTCAGTTCTGGTTAGGTCTAAAATAAGTGTTTGATTGGTCCATCTTATAGCTAAAGATTTGTGACTTTCACATTCATATAAACTTGTTGGCTATAACCATTAACACTACCTTATAAGATGTAGTTTATGTTGTGGCAGATCCATATACGTTTTGTTTGGTTCACTTTCAAGCTAAAACGTTACCATAAATAATTTCATTATAATCCAAGATCATCCTCCCTTAACTTTTTTTCCACTGATCATCCTCTCATAGCATGCGTTATTTGTTCAACATAACATGATTCATCTCTCTCCCAACGAAAGTACTGGATTCGAACTTAAATCCAACAACCATACATCAGTACTGCAGTTCTTACCTATTGATTTAATTTTGCATTCCATATGGTATCTCTTTAATTAGAACAGCTTTGTTTTCTCCTAAGTAGATCAACCGACAACAAAATAACATTTATTACATACACCAAAAAAAGTTAACCATTAAAACGATTTTCCGTTGTATATAACAAACGAAGAGACTAATCATCTTTTAAACTTTTCATATATTACGAAGTATCAACGAAGGCGTTCGCGTTTACATCATGTCCACACTTCTCCTAACATCGTTATGCGTAACGTTATTTCTTATGCCGCAACAAACAAATGCGGCACGAGCGTTCTTCGTCTTTGGCGACTCACTCGTAGACAGTGGTAATAACAATTACTTAGTCACCACCGCTCGTGCTGATTCTCCGCCTTATGGAATCGATTATCCGACCGGTCGTCCTACGGGTCGTTTCTCCAACGGATTAAATCTCCCTGACATCATCAGTATGGAGAAGCCATTTTTATTTACTTCATTTTCATTTTTATTTCAGTATTTTAGAGCTATTAAGAGTGATTTTTTCCTGGGGTTTAGGTGAACAAATCGGATCTGAGCCAACATTACCAATCCTTAGCCCCGAGCTCACCGGAGAGAAATTATTGATCGGAGCTAATTTTGCCTCTGCCGGCATCGGAATTCTCAACGACACCGGTGTTCAGTTTGTAAGTCATCTATCACATTATTCTATTGAAATAATCTCTTAATTTAATTTTTATATGAGATGAAGACAAAACTCGTTTTCATAGTATTAATTAATTCATGATGGTATTAGCTGATACTTTTCCTGAAAAATAAAGATCCAAATATAATTAATTTTGTTCAAACATTATTAAAGAATATAATAAAGGAGGAATGTAGAGAATAAAAATATAATAGTTCCTTTCCAATTTAAAATATATTCAGATATTCAGATCTCCTACAGCTCTGCTTATGTTTAATAACCAAAAGGGGCATTTTTGAGTCATCTATCACATTATTCTATCGAAATAATCTCTTAATTTCATTTTAACTAAAGTATTATGGGCTGAAGACAAAACTCGGCTTCATAGCATTATTACATGATGGTATTAGCTGAATAGTTTTTCCACTAACTAAAAATTTAATATGAAATATGATTAATTTTGTTCAAGCATTATTAGATTCGATGAAAATGTAACTGTAGAGAATTAAAATAAAAATAATTATCTAACTGAAACATACATTTAGATAGCCAGGTCTCCTATTTTGATTATATATATGTTTAATAACCAAAAACTGACATTTCCTCTGACCAATTTGATCATGAGATTCATTATTCCGATTATAGTTTTTTGTTCCTTTGAACTAAACCGGTTTTAGTCCTTTTCGATCTTAGAAACATTAAACTCGAGTTGCATCCGAAAAAACATTAAACTCCAAAACTAAGCTTTCATTTTCTTTCTTCTAAATATACATTTTAGAGTTCAAATGCTTACTTTGTTTTCCTCTGAGACAATAAAAGAAGAACCCTATATTTTAACCAAATCTAATATTTTTTCTTGTTGTGAATAAATAATGTAGTTGAACATACTTAGGATCGGTAGACAATTCGAGCTGTTCCAAGAGTATCAAGAGAGAGTGAGTGAGATTATAGGTTCAGACAAAACACAACAACTTGTAAACGGAGCTCTTGTCCTCATGACTCTTGGTGGAAACGATTTCGTCAACAACTACTTCTTGCCATTCTCTGCTAGAAGTCGTCAGTCTTCCCTCAGCGAATTTAGCCAGCTTCTAATCTCCGAATACAAGAAAATACTAATGGTATACATATATTTCTTGGGTTGCACGCTAGTCTTAGGGTATCATTATATATTCTTATGCTTTTGACTCTTGTTTGGTGATACAGAGACTGTATGAGTTGGGAGCAAGGAGGGTCATGGTTACGGGAACCGGACCCTTGGGTTGCGTACCGGCCGAGCTTGCTTCATCCGGAAGCGCAAACGGAGAATGCGCACCCGAGGCACAACAAGCTGCAGCCATATTTAACCCGCTTTTGGATCAAATGCTTCAAGGACTTAACCGTCAAGTCGGTTCTGATGTTTTCATTGGGGCTAATGCGTTCAATATGAATGCAGATTTCATAAACAATCCCCAGAGGTTTGGTGAGTACTCCTACAATGGTTTTGAAATTAGCAACTGTATGCCATTGTTACTTATGAAATTGCGACTTATATTCATCATTGTGAGTGCTTCAAAAAAAAAAGTCATCATTGTGCTATTATGCAAGTTTATATTTTCTGCCATTGTTGTTTTTGCTAATGGCCAAGAATTATTTTTCTGACCTAATTTGATCAAAATTTCATAGGTTTCGTGACGTCCAAGGTAGCGTGTTGTGGACAAGGAGCATACAACGGGCAAGGTGTTTGCACCCCGTTGTCAAGCTTATGTCCAGACCGTAACGCCTATGCATTTTGGGACCCTTTCCATCCGACTGAGAAAGCTACCCGACTCATCGTCCAACAGATAATGACTGGTTCGGTTGAGTACATGAACCCCATGAACCTTAGCACCATCATGGCGTTAGATTCCAGAATATAATCGAGGAAGCAATCTTTTCAGTATACGTGACATACGATGCCCAATTTGCAAGTGATATTCCCAGAATATATCTATTTGATTTTTGTTTACTACTTATCATTGTGTTGTTTATTAATTTCCAACTTTTCATATATATATTAAAGATTATGTCAAAAGAAGATTTTGAATCTGTGACCATGCATGCTTATGCCAAACAATGGTGTATATACTGGAGATGTTGTCTATGACAGGTTTAATGTGACAGCACTAACGTGGAGCCGTGGAGGAATCAAAATGCATTTCGTAAAAAGTTCTCTGGCCATATGATAGTGTTGTAAAATGCATACTTAGACCGTTAGACACATGCCTATATAGTGATTGTTACTCATGCTAAATTGTAACCCAAAAAAAGACTTAATGATTCAATCAGTGCCGGTCCTAGGAAATCTTAGACTAATAGCAAATTTTTAAAAAGGCCATTTTTCTGAGATTCGAATCTAGGTTAGGGACAAGAGAAGTTAGTAACCTTGAGATTTTACCACTAGACCAAATTTTGAAATTTTGTGGCTGAGATTTTTCAGCCAATGCTTGATTCAATGAGGGTTTTCAAGTAGACCCGAACTGTAAGTTGTGCAACTATAACGAGACGCAAGACCATGAGTTCTTTATGCGTTCTGATAATAATATGTAGACAAACCCAACCTTCCATTTCCTTCCAGCGATATTCACGCTAAACTAGGGGTAAAAGCGGCATCATACACTACACAGACCTAATTTGTCACCCTTTTTATTTTCTCGCTTGTTGGTAAGGTATTTGGACATTTCTTGGCTAGGTTGTTATTTGTTAAGTGTCGCAATAAAACCCGAAAAGTCATCTGCAGAAAGAGCCAATATCTAAAGCCTAGACTGGTTTTGGATGCTTTTGTGTTATGCCGATGTGTCGCCATCGGTCAGATGACTCAGATCAACATGGAAAGAGACATATAACGATAAATTGAAAAGAAAGAAAAATGATAAAATGCCTACGTAGAGAGTGATTACGTCATTGTTAATGCAAAAAAATGTCATAGCACACACATACACTATAAGCTTTCTGGTGAGAGAGATAGAACAGAGAGCTTATTATCCTGAAGCAAATAAGATTTGAAAAGAGAATCGGACAAAGAAAAATAATCGTAATGAAAACCTTAGAGAAGAAGAAAATATATTTAACGATTCTGCTCCAACCCTTATCAAAATTTTAGATTCTGCTGTATTCTTCTTTGTTCTGTAGATGGTTTCTCTTGGAAATTTCTGAGCAAACTAGAGAAACCTTAACCACAAATGTTTTTTTTCCTATAGCTTTGTTGTGAAGTTTCTACCCATCCATAATTTTATTTTTCTTTTATGGTAAAAGGTACATACAGTTCCCAAATTTCCAATATGTGTTTTAAGAGCTTGTTCTTTTTGTTATAACTTTCAACCACTATATACACCTGATTTTTAATTCTTTTGTTGAATTTTGACTTTTTGAAAAGTAAACATGGTAAAACAAGGGAGAAGAATCATGCATGACGATTCATGATTTTTATGAGAAACAATTGTCACATAGTCTAGTCTATGCAACCATTCTAGTTATGCAATACAGCACTGAGACATGGATACCATTTGTTTTATCGTTGATTCTTTGAATATATTGAAAACTAGTAACTGTGAGATTAGTGAAAAGTTGAAATGAAATGAAGTAATCATAAGCTGAATATTTTATTTATAATATATACAAAAGCAATAGAAAATTTTAAAACCATATCAAGGAGTTAATAAATACTTGAATACTATGCAAATATCTCGTTGCAATATGAGTTCTTTCCCTGTAAGAGAAAATTCATTCTCAAATATCAGTTTTGATATTCATCTTCCGATTGTTCAACTAGTGCCTTCTTTAGTTTTCTCCAAACTTCTCAAGAATAAAAAGTTTTACGCACAATTAACCAATTTTATCATACTTCCAAAATCTATTTTCCAATAATGATATGTTACACTTGCTATGATGAGTAGACATGAAACTCAACATATGAGCTAAATGGAAAGTTTGAACTTTTCTAGTCCTTCTCCTTTCGAAGATTGAATAACTCTCTCTATCATTTTGTTAAATGAGAAATATCATTCATTATCAACATAAAATAGAGCTTCAGAAATTTTCTGATTTTCGCAAATTAAAGATTCTCATATTAGGCAAAAGAGTATTCATCCGTGGGATATTAAAAAGAAGATTTGTCAAAAAATAATAGTTCATTTTTAAATTTCCGCTATTTTTTCCAGTAAATCTTTTCTCTTTCTTTTGCCAAAAAAAAAAAAATGTTGAAGTGTTAAGAAACTTCTGAAAATTAACGTCTCTTTACATATTCTCCATTCTGGACTAAAACGAAAAACCCTAAAGCTATAGCTAAAAGAGAAGAAAAATCTCCATTCAATATTGAAAGGCCAAAGGAAGAAGTTGAACCAACATTAGTGTTATAACTTATAAATAGAGAAACAAAACGAAAACAAATATTTACTACAGTTGATACAAGAATCTCATTTTTTAGTGACAGAATATTCCCCTAGATCCTCTATTGATCCTCCCGATTCTTCTTTGATATAGTGGTTTCTCAAATGGTTTTACAAGAATACCACTAGCTTGCTTGTTCTCATATGAAAATATAATTTATGTCCAGGGTGGACCCATCAAAAGAGATGAAGGAGACCAAAGAAAAGAGACAAAAGGGCTTACGTGTAGAGGGACGACGTCATTGTGAATGTCGCAAACGTCATAGCACGCACAGGGACACTCACTTCCGGGGCAGAGAAGAGAGAGAGAGGGAGGGCATATTATTTGTGTAAAGCACAGACTTCGGAGTCAACATTCATTATATTTTCAAAATAAAAAACAGAAAGAAATCAGTAGAAGAAAAATAAATTCAAAGGATCTGACCAAACACACTAACTTCCAAACATAACCCTTTAAGAACATCTCAGTTGTGTTGAACAAAAAAAAGGGGGTATATATAGAGATGGCAGTTCAAGGGCTTGCCCGCGGGCCTGACCCGAAAAGACCCATTGCGGGGCGGGATTGGGCAAAGATATTGTGGTCCGTTTAGTTGCGGGTCTCGCGGGACAGGACCGCGGCGGTACTGGGCCGAAGCGGGACGGGCCGAAGCGGGATGCGGGCAAACATTGAGGCCCGCTGCACTTTTCTCACCGAGAACAGAGCTAAATGGTGATCGGGTGATGACTATGGCCTATGGCCATTATTGCTCTCTATGTTTTTTCCCTTTCGATCGACAATCACAAGTTCTTGTACACAACTCATCTTTTTTGCATGTGATCAAAGACTCGCCTTCTTCTTCTCTTCTCTTTTCTTTTCGTTTCTTCATCTCTTTCCGTCTCATCACTTTTTCTTCTTCGATCAACGACCACAGAGCATCTTCTTCTTCTCCTCTACATAGTAGAGCGTCGTCGACATAGTAGAGCAATAGACTACACCGAACTACATCCAAAGCTCTGTTTTTTTAGTACAGAACACACTTCCTCAACAGATACCTAATTATCCAGCATCCATGTTCAGAAAATCTATTAATAATGCATTTACTCTTATCTTTGTTCTCTACAGCTGCTCCCATGGACTCTTTGAACAATACTGCTGTCTCCAAGCCCAGCTTCAAAAGCAGAGGAGATGAGAGCATGCTTAAGATCACTAAGACGAAACCACAAGTAAGAAAAACGTTTTATGTTTAAGAGCTTAGATAACAAACAAGAAACTTACATACGTTTGCGGCATCTGATTTGTTAAGAAACAAGCAAGATGTTGTTATGTTTCTTGATTATGTCATTATGTGTTTCTAAATTTTGTCCCTGAATATTCCAAAGCCTTTTGTTTTCTATAGCTGAACAACCAATCGTGCATGTTTTAATGTTTAGAGCTAATGAAAAAAATTAGTTTTGATAACTGAACAAGAGTTTATATATATATTTTGATGTTTGTTTCTGTGTCCAGACGCAAGTGAGTTATGTTTGATCATATTGTTTCGTTTATGCAGGTATGATGACCCGACGTCCCGCGGGCCGACCCGCAAAGCCCATGTACTATGCGGGGCGGGATTGGTCAGCCCTCGACAAGACCGCATCCCGCGCGGGCCTGTCCCGCTGAGACCCGTTTGAACTGAAGACCGCGGCGGGGCGGGACGGGACGGGAAGACCCAATTGCCATCTCTAGGTATATATCTCAGTTGTCAACAGTTTTTTTGTGTTCTATAGGTAGTTTCTTGGAGCAGGAACCTTCTCGCCAAAGATGAAAGTCTTCTTATGGTCCATGGTGCAAAGAGCTCTTCCTTTGGGGGAAAACCTACAGCGAAGAGGAATCACATCAGACGTATCGTGCCCACACTGCAAGGCAACGGAAACATCAATCCATACTTTCTTCTTGTGCCCGTTCGCTCAAAAGGTTTGGGAAAAGATCCCCCTGCATCATACAGTTCACATAGCTGCAGACGACACTATTGAAACCATCCTGTCCAAGTTCCGTAACACGATATGCCTACCACCCTCAGGAGTATCATCTCCTATATTCCCCTGGACCTGTTGGACCATATGGACAACAAGAAATAAGTTAATCTTCGAGAATCTATCCTCTAGCCCTGAAGAGATAGTCGCAAAAAGCATAACTTTGGCAAGAGAGTGGAGTACGGCTCAAGCAAAGGAACCAAAGCAGAACACCACGTTCCCTGGACAAACAACGCGACAAGGACAAGAACCTCCGAGGTATCGACCACTCCCCCCCGATACGATCACTTGCAAGACAGACGCATCGTGGGACAAAACAACAAGGAGAGCAGAACTAGCTTGGATCTGTTCAGGAAGCGAAGGGAACACCATACAACAAGGCACTGAGTTACAAGAATCCGTCGCTTCACCCCTCGTGGCTGAGGCTCTCGCTGTTAGATCAGCAATCATCGCAGCAACATCAAAGGAGATCAAAAACCTTCGAGTGTTGTCTGACTCTTCAACGCTCATCAGAGCTATTACCACCAATCGACAGGAAAAGGAAATCTTCGGAATCGTCTTCGACATATCCAACAGATCTTTTCTGTCTTTCAATCTATCTCTTTCGATTATCTACCTAGGGCTCAAAATTTGCAAGCCGATCGCTTAGCAAAAGAAACTCTTCGTTCTTCTTTTTCTGCATGTATCGGGCCTCTAGTGGGCTAAACAAATCTTCGGGGTTTTATTAATATATGGATTTGAACAAAAAAAAGGTAGTTTCTTGGAGCTTTATGGCTGGCTAAACCAGAAGTGAAACCCGAACAACAAAAACTTTAGAAAGCCCTTTCTCAAAAGAAAAAAAAAACAACAAAAACTTTTTCTTTTTAAATGTCAAAATCTTTTATTTACTTTTAACGATAACTTAATTTAACAATACTATATAGGATAAATCTCACAAAAATCCTAAAATTATTTATTTTTACCAAAAGAATATACGAAGAAGAAAATTACTAAAATATATTTCATTAAGAAGTTAAAAGACCTTTGGACTCTTAAATTATATAAATAAATATTTAAATAACTAAAATATTTTTTTATATTTAGATAACTAAAACATTTATTTTGAAACTATTTTAAAATTTAAATATTATTTATTATTTTTAAGAAAATCTTAAAGTCCACCTGAAATCACAACCTATATTTAAACTATAAATCTAGATTAACAAATCTTATCAGTATAAATGTCTTTTACCTTTTCAGTACATTCTATTTAGGTTATTTTGATATATATATATTCTTGATAAAAACGTTTTATTATTATATTAAAAAATTCTGTGATATATATTATATATTGTTAATGATAATAGGGGTAGATACATAGAGTTTCACAAGTTTCCAATATGAGTTTTTGGGACTCTCAGAGGATTTTGTATCTTTATGTGTTATAAGATATGAATCAGCTCTGTTCCCGACTTTGGAACCGACGATGATTCTTCTTCACCTTCTTCTACTTCTACTTCTACTTCTTCTTCCTCCTCCTTGAATCTTAATCTCCTCCAGAACATTAATCCATCATGTAAGTTCCGTTCTGATCGTCTCTTTATTTCTTCTTACTCACACGGTTCTTTTTTTTTTTCTTGCAATGTAATGACAGGAATCTGAAGTTCGGGTTTGGTTTTCTTTGTCAGGGGTGAAGATGATATAGTGGAGCTCTTATGGAAGAGCGGCCAAGTTGTTGAAAGCAGCCAGACACAGAGACCACCTGTTCCTCCTCCCATTCTCCGAGGCAGCGGTAGTGGAGGCGGAGAAGGAAATGCTCAGCTTCCTCAGCCTCCACCTCTCCAGCAACGTTCTGATGATCAGAATCTTTTCATAGGCGAAGACGAAATGGCGTCTTGGCTTCTCCATCATCCTCTCCGCGAAGAAGATGATTTCCACTCCCATCTTTTCTACTCCGGCGTAGTCTCAGCCGTCCCATCTACTCAGCCGCAGGCCTCCGTCTCTCTCACACCACCACAGCCACCGACGGCGGCGGAGAGACCGATAGGTCAGGTTATGGCCGAGAGAAGGGCGGAGAGCTTCTTCAACTTCTGGAGGCTTAGAGGGAATATACATACGGGCGGTAGAGTTGAAGCAGCAGCTGCACCGTGGGTTCCCGTGGTTAAAGATTCGAAGCAGGTGGGATCAAGCGCGACTCCGTCGTCTTCGGCGGCGACGGCCACTAGCGGAGTCTTGCAGGCTTTTGCAGTTCCGAGGCTTGGTCAGAGTGGGGTTGATACTGTTTGCGAGATCGCCGGACCATCTTCGTCGGTGGTCTCAAAGACCGAAACGGAGCTGTTTCGGATAGAGACAGAAGCTGGTGATGATGAGAGGAAGCGAAAGGAGAGAGAAGAACCCGCTGATGATACCGAGGTGAGTCAGTGCTCTGAGGTGCATGTTAGTCACTTGGACAGGTGCAGTTTAGTAAGCCTCATGGTTTTGATAAGTCAACTATGTTTGGTTTGGTGGCGTTACAGGAAACTGGTGAAGAAGCTCGTGGTTCAACTTCTAGGAAGAGGTCACGCGCTGCAGAAATGCATAGTATCTCCGAAAGGGTTCTTCTTTCACATTATCCTTTCTTGAGTCTCAAGCAACAAATGTAATGCCTCTCCTGTTTCATCTCACTTCTTTTTTTTGTAACAGAGAAGGAGAGAAAAGATCAACGAGAAGCTCAAGGCTCTCCAAGAACTCATTCCTCGCTGCAACAAGGTTAGTCTTGTACATATCTTTCTTACTCAAGGTATATAAGGTTAATGATTTTGACTGAGATCTCGTGTTCGGCTTCTACTTTTGAACAGACTGATAAAGCTTCAATGCTGGAAGATGCTATCGAGTACGTTAAGTCGCTACAGCTGCAAATACAGGCATGTCCTGAGAAAAAAACAAAGTTGTGTTTCTTTTTGTTGGTAATAGATCTCATGCAGAAAAATAAAAGGTTTAGAATTTTTAGAGTTCTTCCTTTTTTCTTTTTTTTTTTGTTAATCAACAACCGTTGTCAGCTGCGACCATAGATTTTGGTTAACCTACATGTCTGCAGAAGATTCATCTTCGTGGAAGGTTTTATAAAAAGTTTCATGGAAGAGGATATGCAATAAGTCTCTACTTGGAAACTATGGTACTTGGATTAGATAGATGGACTTGATAGCTGATCGCTTTTATTATTCCCTGTTTCTTGCATGTCATGCATATGCTTCCCACGTTTACAGCTTTATGAAGAAGGATCATGACCAAGTCAATTTTTACCTGAATCAAAAATGCAGATGATGTCAACTGGATGCGGTGGTATGATGCCGACGATGTATACACCAAATATGCAACGTTTCATGCCCCCCTCATTAATGGGAATGATGGGCATGAACCGGCCTCCATTTATACCTTTCCCTGGCATGGCTTTACCTAGGCCGGCTCATATGGAAGGTCTAGGTCCACCGTATCCAGCACCGCGGTATCCTTTTCCAAACATTCAGGCATTTGATCCATCCAGAGTCCATTTACCAAGTCAACAACCTGACCCGGTCCCGAACCAGCCTCAGTTTCCGGGTTACATGAATCCTTATAGTCAGTTCGTAGGTCTCCAACAAATGCAACAACCTCCTCCTCCTCCTACTCAGTTGCCGGTAATTCTTCCCCATTATCCATTGTGCTTATTCCCCTGTTCCTACATATCGCCGATAGCTCACAAGATAGAGTTTTAAAATGTTTCTATAGAATCAATCATCATCCCAGCTGAGTTTCAGCCAGGCAAGTAGTAGTAAGGAACCTGAAGATCAGGATAACAAACCAAAAAAATAGTAAGAATAAGGGAATGGCCTGAGGCATTTCTAGCGAGATGAGTTAATGCTCATGATTTGACAGATACATCTCCATCGTGTTGTTGCAGGTTAATAAAGGATCGGTTCTCCAAGCAAATCCAAAAAAGTTGAAGATATAACCAGAGACATAGCATGTAAATTTTAGTCAAGGTTAAAGTAGGCCCAGCTTTTCTGTTTCTGTAAATGTCAGAACATGGAATCTTGAGGGTAATATAGACAGACAAGGTGAGTAAGAGAAGTGATATATGTGTTCACCAAAAACGGTCTTGTTTTTCTATAAAGACAATGAACATTTCTCTCACGCACCAAACAATAACACGTTGTAACGAAAACAATAATTAAGAGTACTTCTGGAACTTATGTTTGCATGCTGCGACTACGATCATTGCTTGTCATTACTCTTGGAAATGCTCGATAGAGTCTGAAATTCACAAGTTGAATATAGAGCTATGGTTTTATACTGAATGAGCTGAAGTTGATTAAAGATGTGTCATCATCTATATTGCTTTTTAGCAAAAAAAAAAAAAAAAATCTATATTGCACACTCATGTACCGTAGATATGTATTGTGATATTAAATATGTTTATTACATTGCAGGTAATCATGTGTTTTGCAAGAGGACGAAAAATATAAAATCAGATTGTCACTTTATTAAGGATGATATACAAGCGGAGATTCTACGTATGAATCATATACCACAGTGGATAAACTAGTAGATGTCTTTACTAAAATCAGAAAAGGAAAACAGTAATCTACTAGACATTCCAAACTGACATGCCTCACAGAGCTGGGAGCTTGATTTATTGAGAACTATGGCCTTATTCCGAGAGAGACGCTGGAGAACATCTCGATGAGGATAACCTAGACTCATGTGCCAAACATCACCAGTAGTAGCTTGCTGTCTGTGAGAATAAATTCATGAACTGCAGGTTCTCCAATATGTAAAGATCTTTCTGTCTACTACCCTTGGTGAAAAACTGCCTTGTCTGTTTGTCCTTCACAACAACACTATCAGAATCGAACTCAATGGAACAAGAGTAATCAGCAGTAAGTTTTGAAACTGATAACAGAGAGTTATTGATAGAGGGGCAAAAACAAGAACGTCTTTCAACAATAATTTACCTTGCAGACTAGGCAACACAGCAGTACCAACATGTGTTATGGGGAGGTAATCACCATTTCCAACCAAGACAGTATCCTCGCTTGTGTACGCGTGAGAAGACTGCAGCTGAGAGGACGTGTTGGTGATGTAAGCTGTTGCACCCCAGGCTGCATACAACTCATGTCCTGGAACTTGAGAGGTGTTGTGAGCGTGCATAGCAGTGTGATAGTCTTCAGCTTGGTATGAGTGGTCAAACCGCTTGTAACACAACTATAAGCTGTATGACCATATTTGTTTCAGATTTGACACGTAGGTCTGTTCTCTGAAGAGGATACTCCTCACCCAAAGTAAATACTTGATATTTTTATGTACTAACTTGAAGGGGAATTTTGAGACCTATATATGTATTATATGATATTTATGAATTAAAATTTTAAATATTGTTTATTAGTTTTAGAGTTTCCTATATATAATCAAAATATATTTTTTATTTGTAAAGAGTAACAACAAATAATACAAAGAAATTGAGATTTTTTTTGTCCATCTCAAATTGGTTTTAGCAAATATATAATAATATTTTAATATAACTTAACAATATGATTTAATTTTTAAAATAATTGAATCAACTATAAGATGATAAGTATTATAGTAAGATGATAAGTATTATAGTATCTCATGAATATTTCATAAGTTATTTTTTGAGAACTATCTTTTGTTCTCCTTCTTACTTATATATATATATATATATATATTTTAAATATCGAGATACTCTTTGAAAACTTTCTATTGGAGGTGCTATAAGAGCAACTTCAACGCTAATTTTTTTTTTATCATCAACATAAACAGATTCATCAAAATTTTATAAACCAAGCTCGTAACTCTGCATCTATATGAACGATAAATAATGGTTGTTTTCTAGCACTGCGTGCAAAACTAGATGTTTGTATTATGTGTTTTGGGTATATGAATGATCTTTGAATGGTTTAAACTTCCTTTAAAAATCTTGATATCTTCCAAATTACTTGCAAATGTCAACTATTCTTCTGGTTCTAAAATTACTTTCACCAATTGTGAACAATCTGTTGCAAATGTGACATGAAACTGCTGTAAATTTCTCATATATTTCATTGACCAAATGAGCGCCTATAAATCTGACTGAAGGGGTATAGAACCACTTAATTATCAGTTTTATGAAAACATTGAAGCTTGTCGTTGACAAACTCTTTTATTAAAGCCAAACTAGCTGCCATTACAAGACTACAATGGAACCAGACAGAGCATAACGAGGCTGGATCAGGATCTCTGGCTGACCTTGCGTAGGTCTGATCTTCCTTACCCCTATCAGTCTATCAAAGTCCTCTCGCAACGCTAAAATATCTAAAAAGAAATTATGATCAGATTTTAAACAATATTCTAATATACCTTATTCTTTTGATTAAAGTTTATTATCTTTCAAAAGAAAAATAACTAGTTAAAACATTACATGTGGCAAGTGAATATCAAAAAAAGTTCTGTAAACATCTTATTGAGATACAGACTTCTGTCTCTCTTATTTTGTTAATTTTTTTATTTTATTTTAATTGCCATTTAAGAATCTCAGTTACATATATAGCTGTTAGAGCAAGTGCAATGGTAGGATCTAGTTAAATATCTAAATAACTGAAGAAATGAAGAAAATAGGAGAGAGACAATGAGAAAAATTCTGAAATAAAGAGCTTTTAAAACTTCATATGATACTTTTATTGAGACATGTTAACTTGACTTTGATTTGGTTATTTAAAAGAAAATATATTTTAGCTTAATAAAAAAAGTTGTATTAGAATAATAATATTAATTTGCTGAGAACTATGTGTTAGAAACTTACCATTGAAGATGTCCTTTGACCATGATTAATAAGAATTTTTTATAGTGGGGTTCTTACCATTTCCAATGGGGTTCTCTCCATTAGAATTCTTAATATATGTACTATATATATATATATATGTATGTATATTATATATATATAAAAATAATTGTGGGATCTATAATTATTGTAGAACCCTATAAATGAGGGTTTTTAAGGATTCTTAAAACTCTCTTTTAAGAACCTTTATCTATGGGGTTCCACATAAATTATAGATTTCACAATTATTTATATATATATATATATATATATTAAGAACTCCAATGGAAAGAACCTCAACTGGAGTAATATAAGAAAACGTCTCTTAACTTTTAACTAAAAAAACTAAGAACCAGTTCTTAAATATCTTATTTAAAAGTCAGTTTTTAGTTTTTTTGTTAAAAAATAAAAAACAATTTTTTATATTCCGCTAAAAACTCCACTTTAAGAATTAGTGGCAGATCTAGAGATGAATGTTATGGGGGGCATTATCAAAATTGTTTAAGGAACCAACCGGCGCATGAAGAACACTATCAAAATTTTACATGGAATTTTTAAAAATCATCTGGGACATCTGTCCTACTCTTTGACTATGTGGCTCCACCACTTTTTAAGAATCTCTCATTATTCATGCTCTAGACAACTAAAAGATAGAGGGTCTTATGGTTGATTCTTTGGATATTTGGCAAACTAGTATCTGTAAGATATTTACTACGATTGATAAAAGAAACTCATTTTGAGAGAATATACCTCCAAATTCTCCATCGGTCATCCTCCGGATTCTTCTCTGGGATGTTGTGGTATCTCAAATGGTTTTAGCCTTTTAGGAAAATACCACTAGCTTGCTTGGTCTTATATGTAAACTAGATTTTGACCCGCGCTTTGAAAGCGCGGGATAACATTTTGGTTAAATTTTTTAATTGAAAAATTACTAAAAATATTGGTTTGAATTTTAATATTTGAGTTTTGACATCTATAACTGAGAGTAATTTATTTAACGTTTCATAATGATGTGCATATTTGTTTTAGGTTTGTGTCGGTTTAGGTTATTCAGTTTTCAAGTTATTGAGGTTGGGGTGTTTAGGACCCGTTTAGAAAGCATACATTTTTCGGATCAGATTGGTTCGAATAATATCTTTCATATAAACCAAACTGAGCCGAATTAGAAAAAGTATTTAAGATACAGGTTTAACGCAAAAAAATCTCAAAAAACGCCCAAAAACCTGAGTCCGGAAAAAACAAACAATTAGGTCATTCATGTAATTTGGGGTTTTGGATATTTTAAATATTCGGTACCCGTTCAGTTTTAGATTTTGATTTAGTTTTTTAGATTTAGAGAAATATGAACCTTTCCAGTTCCTATAAATTTCTGTCCAATTTTGATTATGTTCCACTTATTTTTCAGGTTTCAGATAATATGTCCACGACTAACATCTTATTAGTTTTTCTATCCGTATTTTAATATATATCTTACTAAAACATGATAATTCTTATTATTATCCTTAATATACCTCATAATATTACTTTGTACAATTTTCTTTTTAAACGATTTTTGGTCCTTTTTAAAATATATTTAATCATTTGTAAACTGATTCAGTAAAATATTTTATATCTTAAATATCAGATTTCACTTGCTATATTCAAGGGATGTAAGTAACAAATGAAGTCATATACCGTGACAAAAATAGCTGAAGTACATTTTTTCCATATTAATTATTTAACAGTATATTGTTTTCACAACCTAAAATGGTTAACATACACGACATGTCATTCTGAATTTTTTTGAATATAACTTTACAATATTACTCATATGTTTCTTGCTATATTCACAATATTTATACTCATATTTTTATATTGTATTCAAATAATAAACATAAACCTAAATTTTAAACTCTAAATATTGAAATAGTAACAATGAAAGTACATGTATATGGCTAAGTTTCTCTTGTAAGCATAAATTTTCGAGGTGTCTTAATTTATAAAATAAATAAGATCTCAAATGTTTGGCATGAGCAAACAAATAAGATCTCAAAACACTTCTATCGATATAAGTTGAGTAGAGCAATTGGCTCATGCATTTTAAAATAAAATGAAAAACAAATGAAAAAACCATACCTAGTTAAACCATCTGTACAACAACAGCAAGATGTAAAACTACATATTAAATATAGTCATGCTATTCAATAAACTTTCAAAAGTTGGAGATTTTTCTTTCTTCCGCAAACAACCGAATCTATTTTTTTTTTTTAATCTTTGCTATAAAAATAACACCCAGAGTCCCATACTCATGAGATCAGTTGTTATTGATAATAACAGTTAGTCTTTGCTATATAATAACATTTTCGATAGTCTTGCTATTCAATAATAGTTCCTGAGTTCTTTGCTATATAACTAACCAGCTGAATCTAAAAATGACGAAGAAGAGAATAGAGATCTGAGAAGAATAGTTTTGACAACTTCTTATGGTAAATATTTGACAAAAGAAAAATGCCAAAAAGCCATTTTTTTTTTCAACGAAAATCTACTTTTTATTTTCTTTCCATTTGACAAAAAAATACCTAAAATGTAACGTTGTGGAATAGATTTAAGAGAATAATATGTTTTTAGTTTGAATTAATAACATTAATATTTAAATAAAAGCAGTGATACTGTTATAATATTAGACAAAAAGGGCAGAGAATTAGGAGAGTTGTAAATACTGTTATAACAGTAATACTCTTATAATATCTGCAATTTCCTTTAAAAAATATAAACATTTAATTAAAAGTATAGAGTAAAAATAAATCAGTGGCATGAAGTTGTAAATACTTCAAAACTTCAAGGTCACTTCAAAAAAAGGCCTTCTGTTTTAATAGTATAATACTACTATTGTTGTCCCACTGTGGACCCATCAAAAGAGAAAGACAAAAGTCTCTACTCGGAAAGTGATGACGTCATGTAGATATAGTAAAATTTGTAGCACGCACACAAAGACACTTTCGGGGCAGAGGAGATTATTTGTGTAAAGCACAAAATTCGAAGTGAAAATTCAGATAAACTAAGAGAAAGAACCGAAAGAACGCAGTAGAAGGAACAAAAAAAATATAAATTCAAAGGATCCGACCCAAAACACACTATCTTCCAAAAAAGATAATCATTTTGAAAAAAAAATATATGAGGTTTTCCGCAGGTTTTTTTGTGCGCTCGGGGTGGTTTCTTGGAGCTTTATGGGTAAACCAGAAGAGAAACAGCTAATGTTTATTTTGACAAACTCTTTTTGGGAATATTTAAAATACTATATATATATGGTGGTACATAAATACAAGTCATATAACTTCAATATGAGTACTCTAATAAGAGATTTGGTGTGTATATATATCTCAAGATATGAATCAACTATGTTCCAGACTTGGGATTTGACGATGATTCTTCTTCACTTTCTACTACTTCTACTTCTTCTTCCTCCTCCTTGAATCATGTAAGTTTTTTTTGTTTTTATTATCTCTTCTTCTCTATCTTACTCCTTTTCTCTTTTTTGGTTAGGGGTGAAGATGATATCGTGGAGCTCTTATGGAAGAGCGGCCATCTTGTTCGAAGCAGCCAGGCACAGAGACCCTCTGTTCCTCCTCCTCCTCCTGTTCTACGAGGCAGCGGCAGTGGCGGCGGTGGTAGTGGAGAAGAAAGTGCTCCGCTTCCGCTTCCTCCGCCTCTCCAGCAACCTTCCGATGATCAGAATCTTTTCATACGGGAAGACGAAATGGCGTCTTGGCTTCTTCACCATCATCCTCTCCGCGAAGAAGATGATTTCCACTCCCATCTTTTCTACTCCGGCGTCGTCTCAGCCGTCCCATCTACTCAGCCGCAGGCCTCCGTCTCTCTCGCACCACCCCTACCGATACCACCAGCTATTCACACTCCAACGGCGGCGGAGAGATCGATGGGTCAGGTGATCGTCGAGAGAAGGGGTGAGAACTTCTTAAACTTCTCGAGGCTAAGAGGGAACATACATACAAGCGGTGGAGTCGAAGTAGCAGCTGCACCGTGGGTTCCGGTGGTGGTTAGAGATTTGACGCAGGTGGGATCAAGCGCGACACCGTCGTCTTCGGCACCCGAGTCCTGTCTGACACCAGCGACGGTCACTGGCGGAGTCGCGCAGACTTTTGCAGTCCCCAGTCTTAGTCGGAAGGTGGTTGAGACGGAGACAGAACCGGCTCAGATAAAACCATCGACTGAGACTACGGAAGCTGCGGATGAGAGGAAGCGTAAAGAGAGAGAAGAAGCCGCTGAAGATACTGAGGTAAGTCAAAGCATGGAGGCGCGCATGTTAGTCACTTGTCACATGCAGTTTCGCAGTCTCATGGTCTTATGGTTTCTTGGCGTTACAGGAAACTGGTGAAGAAGCTCGTGGCTCAACTTCTAGGAAGAGGTCACGCGCTGCGGAAATGCATAACATCTCCGAAAGGGTTCTTCACATTATCCTTTCTTCACTTTCAAGCAACACATGTAATGCCTCTCCTGTTTCATCTCACTTTTCTTTTTTTGTAACAGAGAAGGAGAGAAAAGATCAACGAGAAGCTCAAGGCTCTCCAAGAACTCATTCCTCGCTGCAACAAGGTTAGTTTTATACTTGCTCATCAAGGTAAGGTTGATGATTCTGACTGAGATCTCGTGTTCTGCTTTGACTGTGAACAGACTGATAAAGCTTCAATGCTGGAAGATGCTATCGAGTACGTTAAGTCGCTACAGCTGCAAATACAGGTATAAGACCGTCTCATAGAAGAGATATGCAAAATATATAATAAGTCGTCTCTACTTGGAAACAATGGTACTTCGTCTAGATAAATGGACTTTGATAGCTGATCGCTTCTTGAATGTCATGAATTTGCTCCTCACGTTTTACAGCGTTAAGAAGAAGGATCATGACCAAAGATTTCAACTAATCCCATGAATCAAAAAATGCAGATGATGTCAATGGGAGGCGGGGGTATGATGCCGATGATGTATAATCCAAACATGCAATGTTTCATGCCCCCCTCGGCAATGGGAATGAACCGGCCTTCATTTATACCTTTCCCCGGTACTGCTTTTCCTAGGCCGCCGGCTCACATGGCAGCTCTAGGCCCACCTTATCCAGCACCACCGCTATATCCTTTTCCAAACGTGCATCAGCCTGACCCGAACCAGCCTCAGTTTCCGAGTTACTTGAATCCTTACAGCCAGTTTGTTGGTCTCCAACAAATGCAACCTCCTCCTCCTCCATTGCAGGTACTTTTCTTTTTTTTTTTAACATTATCCATTGTGCTTTATATTACTCTGTTCCTTACAATGGTAGATGCTCACAGGAAGGTGTTTTAAAATGTTTTAATAGAAACAAACAACATCACATATGAGTTTCAGCCAGGCAAGTAGTAGCAAGGAACCTGAAGATGAGGATAACAAACCAATAGGTAAGAATGGAATGGCCCAGAGGCGTTTCTTGCGAGATGAGTTAATGTTCACTATTCTGACAGATACATCTCCATCGCGTTGTTGCAGGTTAAAAAAAAAGAATCAGCTCTCCAAGCAAATGCACTAAGTTGAACCAGAGGGATAATATGTAAAATAATATAGTCGGTTTATATAGAGTATGCGTTTGCGTTGTTTTTTTTTTGTTTTAGGCCAATGAATATTTCTCTCCAGCAACTACAACTTTTGTAACGAAAACAATAATCAAGAGTGCTACTAGAACTTTTGTTTGGACGCTGGGACTAGGATCATTGCTTGTCATTACTCTTGGAAATGTTCGATAGAATCTGAAATTAACAAGGTGAGGACAACTTAGCAGATCCTGGACATTTATTTACTCTTTGCAAGTTCTTGGAAAGAAGATAAAAGGCTTGAGAGAGTGTACCTTTTCTGTGAGTAAGCGGAAAGCTTCTACTCCCATTGCTTCATCGAGTTCCTTATACATTCACAAACAGCTTTCAATAACATCGAAAAGGTTTGAATCTTTTTAGAATACATGACGGTGTAGATGAGCTTACCTGCAGAGGGTTGGAGGAACTATCGATACTGGAGATGAGTTTCTGAAGGGCTTCATCCTTTAGAGCTTCTCTGATTTCACTAGAAGAAGCTGAACAATGTTTCTAAATTAAGCAATGGCCTATTGAGACAAAGATTCATCTATTCCAAACTCGCCAATTATTTGGGAGAACATTACCGATAGCCTCGAGCTGTGTCTTCTCTACAACATACTTTTCTTCCTCCACAGTTATCGGTCTAGCCACTGGAACTTCCTTTGCTGCAGATGAAGCTACAAAACACACAGATAATGTGACTCAACCCAAAGTTCAAACGTTTATTGTCTGATGCTTGCTAGGCATCACTAGCTACGTTGGAAGAGACATACCACTAGCCTTGTGCTCTGTCTTTGCTACCACATCTTTGTTTTCCACTACCGAGACTTCCTTTGCTGGAGAAGCTGCTACAAAACAAGACCATGATTGACACTAAACAACTGACCAAAGAAATGAAATTAAAGGAAACATACTATGCTACTAATCGAATGAACCAATCACAGATATGCAAACTCAAACAAACCAAGAGACAATCACAATGACTAACCTGGCTTCTCCTCGGTTGAAGAAGGTTTAGCACATGGAGTCTCTGCATCATTGATCAGATTACAAAGTTAAAGCTCACATCAACTTAAACTAAGACTATAACTTCAATGAGGCACAAAACAGATTACTTCTCTTTGGGGGTACAATCAAGAGACACTAATCCAATTCACAATTACAAAAGACAAAACCCTTTTTAGGTGAGAGTTAAAAAATAACTTGCCTTTATGCTTCTTGAAACAACCCAAGGAACAGCTGCAGGACACAGAACGAAGTAATATCAATGACAATGCCAAAAAAAACGACAGCTAGATGAAAGAGAAGAAAGACTTACTAAGGAACAAGACAAGAGGGACACTTGTACTTGGATACAACTTTCTCGCATATTTCGCATGTCGGAGCAGCTCGAGGACACATCTCTCTGTCTGTCTGTTACCTCAGCAAGCGACGCGACTCAGGGTATAGAGAAAACCCCTCTCAAGAGGGTAATGCGTTGTTAGTTTGTTACCTCTTGAAACAGACGGAGAGAGAGAGAGAGAGAGAGAGAGAGCCTAATGGGCCTAAAGTTTAGTTGTTGGCCCATAAGTTTAATTATTGGCCCATAATATTTTTTTAGACAAATCTCCAAAATAGCATCTTTCTAAGTTTATATCACAAAAATGGCACTCAAAAACTAAAATGACCAAAATAGCATTTTATCTTTTGAAAAATTTAAATTTTTTTATTTTTCAAAATTTGAAATCTTATCCCCAAAACCTCACTTCTCAACTCTAAACCCTAAAACCTAAACTCTAAACCCTAAACCCTAAATTCTAAACCCTAAATCCCACCCCTTGAGTGCTATTTTGTTACTTTTGGTCTTGAGTGCTAGTTTGGGAACAAAAACTTGATTTAGTGCTATTTTGGTCTTTTTCTCTATTTTTTTTCGGGAAAATCGCATAAAAAACCTTGAAAGTGTCACTTACTAGCACTTTAAACCTTGAACTTTTTTCACTAACACTTTTAACCTTGAAAGTGACATTTTTATCATAAAAACCCTCCAAAGAAGAAAAATGACCTGCTGAACAGGTTAAAAACAGTTTTTTTTTTCAAAAAATAATTATTTAATTAATAAATAAACAAAAAAATTAATAAAAATCAAAAAATTAAACAAAAAACTCATAAATTAAAAAAAGTGAGAAAAATAAATAACGATTTAGAAAATTAAATAAAAAATAACTAAACATTCAAAACTAAATAAGAACAAATTAAAATAGAGAAAAAATAATAATAAATTTCAAAAATTCAAAATTCAAAAAAGTCTTTTTTTTTTCATTTCAAATATAATGTCGGAAATTATCATTGGAGATATGCCAAAAACCGTCATTGGAGATATGTCGGAAATAACGGTTTTTGGCATATCTCCAATGATACGGTTTTTGACATATCTCCAATGATAATTTCTGACATTATATTTGAAAATGAATGTTGAATTTTCATTTTTTTTTTGAAATTTATGATTTTTTTTATTTTTCTCCATTTTAAATTGATCTTATTTATTTTTTTGAATTTTTTGTTATTTTTTATTTAATTTTTTAAATATTTATTTATTTTTTGAATTTTTTGAATTCATGAGTTTTTTGTTTAATTTTTCGATTTTTATTAATTGTTTTGTTTATTTTATTAATTAAATAATTATTTTTTGAAAAAAAAAACTGTTTTTAACCTGTTCAGCAGGTCATTTTTCTTCTTTGGAGGGTTTTTATGATAAAAATGTCACTTTCAAGGTTAAAAGTGTTAGTGAAAAAAGTTCAAGGTTTAAAGTGCTAGTAAGTGACACTTTCAAGTTTTTTTATGCGATTTTCCCATTTTTTTTCTTTTTGCCTTTTCTTATTTACTTTTATTTCTCCGAGTCATTGTGTAAAACTCAGTAGTAGTTGAGAAGCGCCGGAGAAGATGAAGCTGAAGCAGTTAGAAGGCTTGTTGGGTGGTCTTAAACAGTTCTCTAATCCTAAAGTATGCATAAAGTTTATGTCTTTTATTACCTTTGATTGAAAGTTGAGTTCTTGTTTGTGTTTTGTCTTGCAGGTGGAATTGGAGCAGTACCCAACTGGTCCTCACATTGCCTCTCGCATGCTTTTCACTGTAAAGTCTCTTTCTTTTGTTCTTATGCGATCACTTTCATTCTTTCTGTGAATTGGGTTGTTTCATAACAGGCTAGTAATGACTTCAATGAGTGGATGTGTGTCTTAAGTTGTTGTTTGGCTTGGCTTTGTTTCTGTATTATTTTTTTTAGGACTAAAGTGTGTTTTGGTTGAATCAATGTGTGTGTTGTTTAGGCAGAGAATTCATATGGAGACATAACTGATAAAGTTGTTGCGGATTTTGGTTGTGGATGTGGTACTTTAAGTGCTGCTGCTTCTCTTCTAGATGCCGCGTGAGTTTAAATCTTCATCTTTGCTCCAAACTTTTTCTCATCATTACTTTAAGTTATATTCATTCTGTGTATTGCTTCAAAATCAAACAGCTGTGTGATTGGATTCGATATAGATCCTCAGTCTCTTGAAACAGCAGCACTAAATGCAGAGGAGCTTGAGGTTAACTCTTCTTCATGTAAATGATGAATCTTCTTCTTTTGTGGTTCTAGCAAATACTGTTAGCTGTAACTGGTTAGTTTGGCAGGTGGATATAGATTTTGTTCAGTGTGACGTTACAAAGTTAGAGTTAAAAGGTGAAACCTCCTTTTTCAATTTTAGTTTCTTTAGACAAATAAATGAATCCATATTTGCTTATTGATAGGCCAGATTGTGGATACTGTTGTGATGAATCCTCCCTTTGGGACAAGAAAGAAAGGAGCTGACATGGAGTTTCTCTCCGCGGCAATGAAGGTCGCCTCTCAAGCTGTTTACTCCTTGCATAAGACATCAACCAGAGAAGTAAGCTGGATGAAGCCTTTCTTCTTCTTCTTCCTTAACTATCTAGTTTGAGTATATATTATAGTTTGTGACAACATTTTGATTATTGCAGCACGTTAAAAGGGCAGCGTTGCGTGATTTTAATGCCAAGAGTGCCGAAGTTATATGTGAGGTGAGGGCTATAAAGAGTTGAAAACATCATATGAAACTCTGATGAACATGAACATTCTAATTTATTCATGTTGTTCCCCATGCAGCTCCGGTATGACTTGCCGAAACTCTACAAGTTCCACAAGCGAAAAGAAGTCGATATCGCGGTTGATCTCTGGCGTTTTGAACCTAGACAGAACTAGACCGCTACGATCTTGCAATTTTTAGCTTTGAGTTAAGAGTGTGACAATATGTGAAAGGATTCATGATATGTAATGTTTGCTGATAAGGCTTTATTAGGTAACCTCACAGTTACAACTTACAAGCATGTTTCCTGACATAACCAAATGTGTTTGTCTAAAGAAACGCTGCACTAACATACATAAAATTGATCCGTCAACCTCTATGATTAAGATGACAATCGGATGTTAATATGGGCTCAACATAACATGCTTAGCCCGCATACGAAAACCTGTCGAAACCTTAATTTTGCGAGTTTTTCTTGTTTTGGTGGAAAACTCAACTTTGCAGTTTTGATAGAAAAACTTGATTTTGTGGTTTTGGCGGAAAAACTAGATTTTACGGTTTTAAAGGGAAAATTCAATTTTCCGGTGTTGGCGGAAATTTTTATTTTGCAGTTTCGACGGAAAAACTTAATTTTTCGGGAAAATTCGATTTTGATGATCAACAAGCTGGAGGAAGAAATCATTTTACATCTTAGTTTTTTTTTAAAAAAAAATACCAAGGTTTTTTTAATTTTATGCTTAGGTACAGAAGACAAAAATGAATTAAATAAACTTTTTTCAATTAAATTGATTAACTCTGGTACCAGCCTTAACTAAAATAGGGCTGGGGCTTATATTAAACAAAAGAGTACTAGGCCCTACCCTATAATTAACATCTCTAACAATCATCAACAACTTTAATAGCATTGTTTAACTGGTTGCCTCTGAAAATGTTATACCTTGTGGCTTGACCACTATAGTCCCCAGAACTTATCTTGGGGTTACATTCAACAAGCTAACTCAAGAAAAGTAGAGGCACTCATCGAATTCTCAATTACAAAGTCCAACACTTTGTAATTAAAAACAAAACAAATAACTAGTAGTAATATATTGATGTAATGGCAGGAACAACATGGATGCCAACTTAATTGTTTAATACATAATCAACCAACGGATCAAATCTGTACTATCTAACACATAGTTAAAGCTTAAAAGTAATCATTCAGAAAAAGCTGGAAAGCTATTAGTTAATACAATGGTGGAGGAAGCTTCATAGAACAGATAATGAGATACTCCTTAATAAAGATCCAGACATCAACGATTCTCATGATTTAATTATATCTTCTCCCACGTGGGACGAACAAAATAACTCTTAGATGGATGTCGCATTAATCAAAATGTACATTTTGATTAACATCGACCTATATATATGATGAATATTTTCTTGAAGTGGTTTAATAAGTGTATGCATTACACACTCATACACGAACATAACCTAACAACAGTTGCTGCGTAAAACGAAGCTCCAACATGTACTGAATGTATATCTAGTTGAGTTATCGGACGGAAGAAACTTTTTCAGTTCGACTGCTCAATAAAAACCATCAAGACATCAACAGTTATACTTTATATGCGACTGAATCAATGAGATATTAAAATTCGTAGACGTATATAATTCCTCTAATAATCTAGGCATAATATTAACAAAAAAATAGTTTGGAATAACCTTAAAAATAAACCATCGTATCCATAAGCGCTATATCCAAGGATAGATCACACGGGGAAACTATATAGGGATGTCGTTTTAGCTACAAAACCAACATATCCATACTTAGCTATACGACGACTTAACCAATACTTGTAAGGATACTGTATAACATTGTGATCTATAGGAAAGATAAATGATTTATTCTTATTAAAAACATGATTTATTTATTGGGGTATCACCAGTTATCAATCTTGACATAGATATAGCTTTCTCAAAGTGTATAACTTGTGATCATTTAAATGCATGGTTTGGATTTAAACGAATCAACGTAATTGTTAAATTATCGTGTATCTACTTCTATATAAGTATATGTACGTACAAGCATAGTATTTTGAAAAAGAAAACGTTATTCTAATTTTTTTTCCTTGTTTCAAAAAATATCGTTCTATATTTTTAATGCAATTTTAATATACACTTTATTTCTTATCCTTTTAACTAACTAATATATGTTTATTTAAATTATTTTTATTTAAATAGTTGTATATTAAATATTAATATATTTTATCATTTTTTTAATCTATACAAAATATTTTTAAATGATATTTTTATGAAACGGAAAAAAATATATCTCGATATCATACTATATATAAAAAAATCCGAAGTGAGATTGGTAGACAACTAGAGAGAGATGATTGACCTTGGAAAATGAAAACTGAGATATCAGCTTCCTGAATCCTGAAGCCCTTGCATGTGGTGAGATGCTCTTTTTTTTGTCAAACACTTCGCTTTTATTTTCTTTGCTTTATTGTTTTTCTAAGTATATATATTAATTAACTACTCTCTTCTTTTCTAAATATATATTAGATTTTTTACATAAAAACATGAATATTAAAAATTACATTTTATTAAAAAAATATAACTAAAATTTAAAATAATTTGATCAATCACAAAATAGACTATTAAATATGATTTTCTACACATATTTTAATAAAGTGAAAAATTACTTTAAAATATAGAATATTTTATATATTGAAACATAAAAATATATTAAATATCTTATATTTGGAAACGAAGGAAGTATAATTTAGCATTTTATATTTTAACATTTTTACCTCGGCAAGTTAAATACGTAGGATTTGTATTGTATACATGATTATAAGATTTTTAACTGTCAACACTTGGGACTTTTATTATTATGTTACATATATACCATATGATGCCTAATCTAGAGCAATAAGTCAACAAATTTTGAACTGTCCAATATATCTACATGATATGGTATTGGAACCTTCACTTCTGTGTTCTGTGTGTTCGTGCAAGCAAAACCAAATATGATCGATGTATTATTAATCTGAATCAAATTTAATTCGGTAAATATGCAACAACCAAACTCATCATTATTTAATCTATTTATTTAATTTAAGCTATTGTTTACTTTCATTCAACAAATTACAAGTTCAGTGCACCAATTTTTAATAATGTATGAGCTAAACTTTGAAATTCAATAAAAAGGACAACACATTGGTGTTGATCAACAGAACTCCAATCTCTAACGTAGAATTGTATGCACGTCCGCATTACATCGCAAAATCATTACTAAAATCAGGGTAAATAAAAATTTCCAAAATAAAACTACATCGCATGCACGGAAATCTTCATAATACTTTATTTGTGTATTTGATATAGTTGTTGAAATTTGAACAGCCAGTTGGTTTTGTTACGTTATGCATGTGTTTTTATGTGACCAATCTCTTTGTTTAATGAATTAACTAGATTTTTCGCCCGCACATCCGTGCAGATAGATTTTCATTTTATAAATATATAACATATACTATCGCAAAACTTTCAAAGATATAAGTTATATTTTAATGTTATATATTGTGTAAATCTATAATGTTATTGGTTATCTTATTCGATATTATTAATGTATAATGATTTGTTTTATATATTTTACTTTATTATTAATTGTTATTATATATTAATATATTTTCGAGTTTGGTAAAATAAATTCATAGTATGAAATAAACAAATTGAGAATCTCCTTCATTTTTTTCTAATTTTTACAGACTGAATACAATACATTTTAAAATTTTATTTAGTTATACTATAGAACTGATATTTTCTTAGCATAATTTATATTTCTATGTTATTTATTTTAGTATATTGTAGAATTTTATAAGCATATAGATTATAATAATACTATATTATTAATTATGAAATCAACTGCTGCATTAATTTAAAAATATTTTATAATTTTATTAAGATTTTGTTAGATTTTTTCAATATATTTTGTTATAAATAAAAATAAAATTTAAATTTACAGTTAAAATTTATTTTTTAATATCTATATAATTTATAAGATTTTTAGAAATGTTATATATTAAAAATATTAACTTAAATAATCAAATATATCTAATTGATGAAATAGATCTAGTATGAATTTTTTATGGTATTTCTTTTAATAAAGAAGATATAGAATATAATTACAAAATTTTAAAAATAGCATACACTTTTATTTTGTTTTGTTTTATAATAAAATCTTAATTTAAATTAATGTATAATAGTATATATTATTAGTTACGAAATTAATCAATAGTATTAATTTAAAGAAAATATTTTAAATTTTAAAAAAAAAATTGTTAGATTTTTTCTCAATATTTTGTTGTAACTAAAAACAAAATTTAAATTTACAGTTAAAATTAATTTATTATTAATATCTTTATATATTTAATAGATTAATATAAATAATTAAATAAATATAATTAATGAAATAGATTCAATAAAGTTAGTATGACTTCTTTATAGTAGATAAAAATAGTACTTCTCTTTTAATATAGAAGATTTGATCTCCATCGCTGAAGCCAATTTAATTGGATACATCTTATTAGATATACTAGAGATTCTCACCGCGCTATGCGCGGTTTATTTATTTTAAAATTTTATAATTTTATGTATATATGAGTTATTGCATTTTATATTATATTATATTTTTCCGTACAAAAAAAGAAATTATATTATATTTTAAAATTTTTTATAATTAATTTAAAAATTTTGTGTTATTTTTGCCGGTAGTTTATATCATCTTAACTGAAAAGATCTAAACTATCTCATAGATAAATAAATTAGAAGAAAACAATTCTCAAATGATGCACTTACACTTGTGTTATAGATTAAGTTTTTAATGTGAAATCAATTTTTTGAATTCTATTTTTTATGTCGGTATAAATAGTTTAATTTGTTTGTTTTAAATTATCTAATTTCATTATGTTATATTTGTTTATTATCCGGTTATTTTATATTATGTTTTTGTTAGACTATGCAAGTGTATATATTTTAAGTTTATCATTTTTTTTTATATTGAAATATTTGGTTTTAGTTATTTTTTGTCAAATATTTTTTAATCGATAATCTATTTTAACTATTATATTTTTGGCTTTGTGTTTATGTGATTAATGAAAACATAACCGTATTAATTTTTATGCGGTCTGCCATTTTGTCGATCATTTTATAAATTAAAAAATAGAAGCGAAAGTAATATGTTTCATTAGTGTTTTCTATTTGATTTATTTGGAAATCTCTTTATTTCCTCCTCATGTGGTTCTATATATGTAAATTGTAAATGTTTTAACTATACTAATTTGTATAAATTTTATTTAATATGTTCTATATATGTTGACTTTATGATCGTGCAAGTCGGTTGGTTTAAATATTCGAATGAATACAATATTCTTAGATTTTACTTAATATCATGAATACAAAATTTTCTTTTATAGTGATGATATTAGATTTGTGTGATCGTCGCAGATGAATCATTTTTTTTTGCGGTAAGATCTTTCTTACCTTTCTTTAAGTGTTCACCTTTTTTTTGGAGTTTTCATTTGTTGATGTTCTTTCGATAATCGTTGCACTATAACATTGGTCTTAGGTAACTGAAAATCAGATAGATTTATCAATATATAAGTCAGAAATTTATGGACGTAGATGATATTATATAAGTGGTGTCCATTACGTAC
This sequence comes from Brassica napus, assembly GCF_020379485.1. NCBI lineage: Eukaryota > Viridiplantae > Streptophyta > Magnoliopsida > Brassicales > Brassicaceae > Brassica > Brassica napus. The sequence goes on along the minus strand of NC_063434.1, from coordinate 4,331,945 downwards.
TTTATTATAATACCAAAATAGCAGTGTAACATAAGTTAAATGCTTTTTTTTTTTTTTTTTTTTTTTTTTTTTTTTTTTTTTTTAACAGGAGGTTCAAAGGTGACCCGTAATCCGCACGTGGTTTCCGTTTGCCCAAAGGCCCGTAATCCGCACATGGTTTCCGATTGCCAACCATCTAATCCCCCTGGCCCGGAACCAGCCGGCACTAATACCCATTACCCAAGGACCCGGCACCAACGCCGCGATAACTTTAAACTTGGGGAGGGCGTAAAGCATTCCGTGGCCACAGGGGGTATTCGAACCCGGGTCCGTATTGGTGTGTTAACTACCTCAAGACCACTAGCCCACCACCCTGTGGTTAAGTTAAATGCTAAGCATTAGACATACTAATTTATTTTGCTATTACTTTGTTAGGACCCCCATTATCATTTAACATAATAATTTCCTATTGTCATGAACATTAGTACATTACTTTGTTCATGTCCATATTTGGATTCATTCAACGTATTCCTCATTAATTAATTTGACAATGAATGTTTTTCCATTCAGAATATTTTGCGGTAAGATCTTTCTTACCAAAAAAAAGAACTCTCCGTCTCCCATATTAGACAATGAAAACCGTAAATTCACCTCAAATTCTATAAATTAGAGATGGTTGAGAGTAGGATGAATCTAAACAGATTCTCTCAGTTTATCTTCTATCTCAAACCAAACACCCGTCCATTATCATTTAACATAATAATTTTTCATTATTAACAAAAATCTGATAAATTTCAGGAAAATAAACTAACATATTTGTTTCTCTATTCCTTCAGCAATAAGTGGCTGCTATGAGTGTGAAAAGAAAACATGAATTTCAGTCATATTTTTTTTACTGATTTGTGTTCAAATTTTTTTTCCAATGACTTTCATTATTACTTTTAGCGACAATGAGTAAATGAGAATTTAACCTCTTCTGCAAGTAACCTACCATACCAGAAAATAATCTTTATGCAATCAAGAAAATCTGCAGACTGATGTTCAAAAAAACAAAAAAAAAACTGCAGAAATATCTTATGTCTCAGTGGCACATTCTTTTCTATCATTTAAGTATGGAAAATTATCAATCAAAGTTGAGACTTCTCGGTTTTAAAAATGTGGAGACTCTTCACAATGTGGTCAACCCAAGTTTTAAACAAAGAGCGTGTGGTTATTCTCCCTCTTTTGCCCACTGGATCACCTGCAAAACAGGGTAAATAGGCATGTTATAAAAATAGAATATAACATTTTCTTAACAATCTCAAGCTTCATTAGAGAGTTTGGCTCTAAATCTTCTCTTACAACTGTTGTTGTTTCTCTGTTGCTGGACATCTCCATAACCCACTAAACAATGCTTTTCAAATCATTTTTTTAGGATCCGTGTGTTTAAAAATCAAAACAGAAAACACAAAAAAGATTTGAGCACGTATCTATGAGATTAACTACTAATTACCTTGGGTTGAAAAAATCCATCATTCTAGGGAAATTGTGTTTCTGAGACTCTAGGCTTGGCAAAAGAATATTATCATGACAGAAGTCTCTACTCTGAGCAAGCTATTGCGTAAAGAGACTGCATAACGCGAATGAGAAGCTAAAGGGCTTGCCATTGATGTTTCTAACCCGAGAAACCAATGTTAAGTCGCCATCTATGGCAAGTGAAACCTTAAGACGGAACTTAAAACTGCATAGGGAAACACACACACACACATACATTAGTATCTGTAAAGAGAAAGAAGATAAAAGGCAAATGATGATGCTTTCTAACCTGTGAGGCCATTGCTTTAAGTCCTCTTCTGTTGATTTGAGAAGAAGATCAACAAATGATTTTCCAAAGGACTCGTTTGAGGCAAGGGGAGGTGGGTTCTCATCGATGAGCCAGATTTTGTTCCTTGCAAACCCATGTTGATCAAGTGATCCACAATCTCCAAACTTCAAACACACACACACACACAAACAACTCAATTACAATGTTCAAATCAAACAATGAGAAATCTGAGGATAAAGTTACTTGAGGATAACAAATCTGTATCCCTCTACGCATTGATTTTGGGTGTTTGAAGAGAACGTACACAATTTCACATTTTGTTAAAAATCAGATCTTTATTATTCTTCCTTCTTTGATGGGGTTATGGTCTATACAATTAAGATACCTTGTTGCTAGTGAAAAGAAGCTCCTTGCCCTGGTAATTCCTCCACGAAATCACTTGTCCTCCATGTAAACTAATCTGCAAAATAAAAACCCACAACACATAAACGAAAGGCTCTAATCTGAGAGAGAGAGGTAAGAAGAAGAAGAAAGTTGAAACCTTTGCAGAAGCGCTGTGAGGGTTTCAGAGAAGGACTTGGTCAATGCCATTCCAATCTTTGGTAATCTCAGTAGTTGCTTTATCATCTCCACTTTGGTGAGAACATTGTTGCTACAGATGTTTGGTTTCGTTTTACCACTATAAAAGGATTGAAGAACAGAACTTAATGATCTAGACTGGTTGTGATGATAAATACAGAGAAGAAACGGAGATTGCAGGGAATGGAAACGCCAGACTCTACGTCGAAGAAGATTAGGTTTAGAGAGGTAGGCTTCACACGGGTCATGGTTAACTACTTTTAAAACCAAACGAAAGCCCATTTTCTCTTCAGTCTACAAAAGCGGTAGTGACATGGCAGTCAAAAGCATTTTTATTGGTTGATTTTTTAATTTGACGTGGATGCCTTTAGAGGGCTTGATATCTTACTTTTAGTATTGTAAGATTTAGCTAATAATTAAATGTGCATATATAGTCGAAACATCTAAGCAGTGGATAATTATTTGTTACAAACGATAATTATTTTTAGGCCCCTGCGTCCATAATTCATATGTGATATTGTCCCCTGCTCGAGACATATACACTACGACAGAGAGTAAATATTTTAAAAAAAAACTCCGGAATTCTGCTTCAAATTTACTCTTTATCTTCTTAATCCTTGTTCATGCTTATTTATGGTTAGTTCCGACTATTCCAGCTTTTTTTATCTTATTTCTTAACTGTTTGTTACTCTTCTTTTGCTTGATTCGTTTTAGTTGTTTAATCTTTTGCTTGTTTTGCATGTTAGTACTAGTTAACTTTGAGACTTTGATTGCCTTGTTTATTGTCAGCTTAAGATGTAAAGGGAAAAAAGCTTCCAACTACAAATCTTTTACCCTATCTTAATGCAATTTACCATCATCTTTATCCTGTATATAAGGAAAAAAAATCTCTAGAACTAAAACTCGAGTACATTGATATTTACATCTCAAAAAACACCAAACAAAAATTAAAAATATGATTAAGATAAATATAAATAATAGGATTATTTTGCAACATGAAACTTTATGTTTGATTGGCTGTCAACGTAAGAAGAGGATCAACAAGATTTGATTCTGATCCCTATTTTATAAAAAAAAAGTATTTCAGAAAATAATATGACACCATTTAAAAAAGATAGAAAGAAGGATATGGACAGTGTAATAATATTAGTAGCAGGAAAATGCATGTGCAGGAAATCTACGGTAGATATTATTTCGTAGATTATAAACTAGTTATGGTGTATACATTCGTTCCACTATGCTATGTAAATTATTGTATCATGCTATCAGGATATATAATCTAGTGGGTTTTACTAGTGTTGTAATAGCTTCACACCATCTAAATTTAAATATGCATATATATGATTTGATACTTGTATCACTTGTGCATTATGGCAGCTTAATAGGCGTCTGAGTTTTGATTTTCTAGTAGCAAATTTGATCAAATTAAAGCGTAGTAAAATCGAGAGCTCTCTGTTCGCCGGTAGATCGAGGCCGAGGACGGTTTCTCTCAATAATTTGTTTTAGATAAAATATGATTACCACTCAAAACCTATTGATGTATTAAACATAGTATAACTCAAAAATTAAGTTTACTATGAAAGTGGCGTCATTACTAAGAAAGAATATTAACTCGTCACCATCTGACCTACCAAGTGGCACACACCTGTTAGTTCATTGTCTTTAAAAAATGTGACCCTTTGCTACTTAATTGTTATTTATTGAGTTACTAAGGCTAGGAGAGATGTTCGGGGGATCACATGATTCACGACATACTTATACACTCCAATTTATAATTGGTATTCTTTTGGCAGATAATATAGTATGATAAATTGATAATTGTATTGTAGCTAATATAATTAATCGATGGCGATTGTTTTATATTTATAGAGCATCCTTAGTCTAATAGTACTAGTGCCGAAAACTCGTCCTCGCGTATAAAGCAACCACACAACCCGAACTAAAGAAAGTTCTTATAAGCTACTTATAAACAATGGTTAGTTAAGTATACATATTGTGACAAAGTCTTTAGAATTAGAAAGTAAAATATAATTAAACTTATTGGAATGAACTCTTAGACTATTAGTAATATTTTTTGTTGGTTGATACTATTTCAACTGTCAGTTATTATTACCTCAAATGACTTACGAGAACATACTTAAATTAGGAAAATTAAAAAAAAATTATCGATCTTTAGAGATAAATGGAGTGAAAAAATTATTTAATCTTTGCTGAGGCTCTCAATGCAAGGAGGGCATCGATAAAGTATTTATTGAATCTGCAATATGAATGACTTTTGATCAAACTATAATATGCAATTAATTATATCTATGTCGTTTTACGTTATAATATATTGGTCGATTGCTTTCCTTTTTCAGCTTTTTAAGCAAGTCCCTTATGGAAGTGTTTATCTACACTGCAAAGTCCACTGTTCCTCTATCGAGTCCCAGCCCTGCAGAACTCTGGAAAGGTTTTGTGAAGGAAGCTTCTATAAAACTTCAACCGAAGGAGAAGCCGTTCTTGCTGGACTCTGGTGAACCGTGCGTTACCATTCCAAATGCAGTTGTTGAAAAGAACAAAAAAGCCTGGGAATGCTTTATCCTTGGTCAGTTCTACAACGACGCCCCTGCCCGGGGTGCCGTTCATGCAATTGTAAATGGAATTTGGAGTAAACACCGTAGAGACATCACGGTATCGAAGATGGATAATCAAGCTTTCCTTTTCCGTGTACCCTGTCCTCATGCCCGTAGACGCATCCTTGCTCAGAACTTCTGGCAGATCGATGGGCAAACGATGTTTGTAGCCAAGTGGTCTCCAGGCCTTCAACAGGTTAAACCTGAGCTCGAGATGGTGCCGGTTTGGCTCGAGCTTAGAGGAGTTCCGCTTCAGTTCTTCAACCAAGATGCTTTGCAAGAAATTGCAGGAATAGTGGGCCACCCTGTTTGCCTTCATCCGTCAACGGAGCAACTTATCGACATTGAAGTGGCAAAGGTCTACACTGTTATTGATCCTCGAAAGCCTCTCCCAAACTTTGTCAATGCACGGTTTGAGAGTGGAGATACTCGACGCATATCTGTTTCTAGCCCCTTCATGCCGTCATTGTGCTCCTTTTGCAAGAAAGTCGGTCATACCATCTCCCGCTGTAAGGATGCGCCTAAGACATGTACTCTCTGCAACTCTGTCAAGCACCTAACGGTTGATTGCTCGAGATATAACCGCGAAAAGGCAAGAGGAAAGGCTCCTATAAAAAGCCTTCTACCAATTGTCTCTCAGACAAAAAAAGTCTACAGACCAGTGGGAGATAAGAACAAGGGTGCGACGGCCTCTTCTTCTGTCCCTCCAGCACGGTCTGATATTCCCTCAGAGCGGTCTACTCCAGCTCGGGCTAATTCTCCTTTACTACGGACTAATCCTCCTTCACTTCCACAGCGCTCGAAGTCCTTGGAGAACAGGCAAAGATCAGTGTCTCCTATCAGCCACCACTCTCAGCATGTGAATCTTCATTCCCAGACGTTGGCTGTCGAGATTAATGATCTGGTTGAAGGTGGCCTTGTCGTTGATTTAACCCCTTATTCCTCAAAAAACTCCATCTCATCTGGTCATGTTTCTGATGGTAGTAACTTTTCGGGTGATGAGGATCCGGGTGACGGAGATGATAAATACATCGAAGTCATTTCTCGAAGAATGAAGAAACAGTTAAAAGGAAAGGCTAGGGCAGGAGGCCCTTTAATCCTCTAAATTTTACCTCTTATATATGGATCTTTTTTGTTGGAATATAAGAGGAATAAATGATTCTGTAAAGCGGAGGGGTTTTAGGAAATGGATGCGGAAGAATAAACCTATTTTTGGTGGTCTCGTGGAGACACATGTACTGCTACCTAAGTCGGATGCTATTTTGAACTCTATTCTACCGGGTTGGTCTTTTCACAGTAATTACGATCACTCGGATATCGGAAGAATTTGGGTTGTTTGGCACCCATCTGTTCAAGTCAAAATCATCTCGAGCTCACGTCAAATGACTACTTGTCTTGTGAAGCTCCCAAATGTCAGAAATGAAATTGCAATCTCCTGTGTGTATGGTTCAAATTGCAGGATTGAGAGACGCACGCTTTGGCAAGAATTGGAAGCATGCTCCTCACTTCCGCAGCTGGTAAACGTCCCGTGGCTTATCTATGGTGATTTCAATGAAATATTAGATCCTTCAGAACACTCAAAGATTGACCAATTCTCTTTCCCACGGGGCATGAGGGACTTCAAGGAGTGCATTGACGAATGCTCTCTCTTTGACCTTCCTTACTGTGGGAACTCTTTCACTTGGTCCAATGGACATGTGTCAAAAAAGCTGGATAGAATTCTCACTAATTCAGCTTGGCTCCAGCAATTTCCGGAATCTATTGGAGTCTTCGGAGTTCCGGGTATTTCTGATCACTCTCCATGCTGTGTTTTTCTTGACCAACACAGGCCAAAGCAGAAACGACCCTTTAAATTTTTCGCTCACCTGAATCAGCATGAGGATTTTGTTGAGATCCTTGGTAACTGTTGGAACTCTTTGGATTTTCATGGTACTAATCAGCTAAGAGTTTCTAAAAAGTTGAAAGAGCTTAAGGGAGTTATTAAATCCTTCAGTAGAGAACACTTCTCTCATCTGGAGCAACGGGTTGAAGAAGCTTTCACGGATCTTTGTCTTGCTCAAGCAAACTCTCTTGATAACCCATCGCCTACTGCTACTAATTTAGAGAGAGATGCGCATCACCGTTGGCATGTGCTAGCAAAGGCTGAGGATTCCTTTCTGAAGCAGAGATCGAGGGTTCAATGGTCTGTCGATGGAGATTCAAACACTGCATATTATCACAGAATAATTAAATCAAGGCAAGCTCAAAACCAAATTGTGTTTCTGCTAGGCAGGGATGGAACTATTATTGATAGGATTGAGGACATAAAAGAGCATGCTGTTGATTACTACACTCTTCTTCTCGGCGGCCCAACTTCATCAGCTGCTCCTTCTCCTTCTGTTATCGCCTCTTTCCTGCCTCTTCGTTGCTCTCCTGAGGCTGTGAGTCTCCTTGATGCAGGTTTCAGCGATCTCGATATTCAGACAGCTTTCTTTGCTCTTCCAAAGTCCAAAGCTCCTGGCCCGGACGGTTACCCTGCGGAGTTCTTCATAGCGAACTGGAGTGTGGTTGGGACGGATATGATAGCAGCGATCAAAGAATTTCTGACTACAGGCTGTCTCCTACAGCAATGGAACTCGACTATCATCTCCCTGATCCCCAAGAAGCCTAATGCGAATCAGATGACTGAGTTTAGGCCAATATCGTGTTGCAATACTGTCTACAAGGTAGCCTCTAAGCTTCTTGCGAACAGAATAAAAGCAGCTTTGCCAAAGCTCATCTCTTCTTCTCAATCAGCCTTTGTACCGGGGCGCCTTCTGGTTGAGAATGTGCTGTTAGCTACAGAGCTTGTCTCTGGGTATAAGTGGAAAGATATCTCAAAGCGATGTATGCTGAAGGTTGATCTGCAAAAAGCATTTGATTCGATCAACTGGGATTTTATCTTGAACACGCTAGAGGCTCTCGGTTTTCCTTCTCACTTTCGGAAACTGATTTCTCAGTGTATTTCCACCACCAGATTTTCTGTTTCAGTGAATGGAGAGCTTTGTGGGTATTTTAAAGGAACAAAGGGATTGCGTCAGGGAGACCCGCTATCTCCCTATCTTTTTGTTATCGCTTTGGAGGTCTTTTCCCAAATGCTAAATGCAAAATTCAGAGTAGGAGACATTGGCTATCATCCCAATACATCAGAGATTGAGGCTACGCACCTGGCTTTTGCTGACGACATTATGATATTCTTTGATGGTGAGAAAAGCTCCCTTGAAAACATTGTTGATACTATGGAGTTATTTGCCACATGGTCGGGATTAAGAATGAATAAGGACAAGACGGAACTCTTCGTTGGAGGCTTGAATCAGGCTGAAACTACTGACCTTACTAGTCTCGGGTTCAACCTCGGTTCAATGCCTGTCCGCTACTTGGGCCTCCCTCTTATGCATCGCAAGCTGCAGATCTCCAACTACAGACCACTGCTCCAAAAAATCAAGGGACATTTTACTGCTTGGTCTACAAAGAAGCTATCTTATGCTGGTCGTGCTCAGTTGATCTCTTCGGTTATCTATGGTACCATAAATTTCTGGACATCTGCGTTTGTTCTCCCAAAAGGATGCATCAAACAAATCCAGAGTCTGTGCTCTTGTTTCCTGTGGACTGGAAATATCACTCGCAAAGGAGTAGCGAAAATTGCGTGGAGTACAGTGTGCTTACCAAAAAAAGAAGGAGGACTGGGGCTCAGGGACTTTGAGACGTGGAACAAGACTCTTTGCCTAAAGCTTATTTGGATGTTATATACACCAAACCCGTCACTGTGGGCTTCTTGGATCAGGAAATACAAAATTGGAGATGAAAGCTTCTGGAGCTTAGAAGCTAAAAAGGCAGGATCTTGGACATGGAGATCTCTACTGAACTTGCGCCCTATAGCTTCAAACTTTTTGAAAGCAAATCTTGGGAATGGACAGAAAATTAGTTTTTGGTGGGACATTTGGACGCCTCTTGGTCGCTTGATTGAATTATTTGGCGACTCGGGCCCTAGAGAACTCTGCATTCCTTTATATGCTTCAGTCGCTGATACTTGTGATGAGAATGGCTGGCGGTTGAGAGGCGCTCGATCTCTTGCTGCAGAAAGCCTTCAAATTTATCTCACGGGTATTATTCTTCCTTCACTCTCTCAAGATGATGATGTGTTTCACTGGGTTATTGATGGTGATGCTATGCCTCGTTACTCTGCCTCTCGAACTTGGGAAGAGCTTCGAAACAGAGCACCGTTAGTCTCTTGGTCCACCAGTGTATGGTTCAAGATGGCCACGCCTCGTCACGCCTTCCTCATGTGGATTGCGCATAATGATAGAATGCCTACACGGGTAAGACTATCAAGCTGGGGTCTAGGGACTTCTACAAGCTGCTGTCTCTGTGATTCAGCTCTGGAAACAAGAGATCATCTTCTTCTGGGTTGTGAAATCAGTGAACAGATTTGGAAACTGGTTCTTCAACGGTTGGGCTATACACATTCAGCCTTCATGACTTGGACTTCTTTTGTTGAATGGATTTCTCTAAAGGACTCCACTACTCCTTTGATTCTCAAGAAGCTGGTTGCTCATGCAACTATCTACAACATTTGGGCAGAGCGGAATAAACGCCTACACCAGGGAATCTCCTCAACTCCTCCAACGATCTACAAGCTCATAGACCGCAACATCAGAGACACGATCTTGGGGAAGAAAAAAATCAAGAAGAGCTTCAAAACACTTATGCTATCATGGCTAAGAAATGTCTAGAAAATCTTCTTCTCATATGGGTTTCACTTTGTTTTTATTCTTTTTTGCCAAAGTGCACCCAGTCTGGCTTTAGTTTTTTGTAAAGTTTACAAACTTCTTTCATATTTATATGATATTCACATCCTTGGCAAAAAAAAAAAAAGTAAAATTTCAAAGCTATTTATAATCATCGCTGTCCCAGAATTTTTTTTTCTTTTTATTTACAGCCAGCACACTTATTTATAATACAAGATTAATGATTATATATGCAACACCAGAATAATAATAAAACAACTATACTTTGAGAAAGTTATGATGCGGCATGAAAAAAGTAAACAAAATATTACACAAATGGTCAAACCTTAAGCTATGGGTGTCTTAGTAAAAATCCGTTTCTGGTCCAGTTTCAGAATTTACAATATAATTATATATTGCGAATTGAGTTTTGGATTGTACGTAGTACTGTAATCAGAAATAGTTAATCAGAAGTATTTTCTTACGCATAAATGTTTTTAATTGGTGTATGTGTATAGATGTTTTGTTCGATTAAGATTTATATGAATATCTAAAATGTACAATAGGATTTTTTTCTATCTATTTTAGCTTTTAGATCTATTTGCCAGGTAATTGTTGGTTTTAATTGTACATCTCTAGTATAGCCCGATAATTAAGATTTCAAAATTGTGATTTCATTCTCTAATCATTTAACATATCCATCAAAGCTTTACAATTTCTATTTTAATAAAGTAATATCGATATATCATGAGGACAAGGTAAAAACACTATAGTAAAAATGAAATATTTTTAACTAAAAGAATTTTTAGCATTTTATAATTAATTTAAAAAGAAAAGCAAGCCCAAGTTATAATATTTTTTGCTATCATATAATACTGATATTGTATATACAAACCTATTATTATGTGGTTTACTGGTTTTTATTAAAACCCCTCATTTACTAAAATACTGAAATAAACTGTTAGCTAATGAATAGCATACATGAAAATACTGAAATAACCCGTTAGCTAGTGAATAATATTGTATTAATTAAGATCCTATATTTTTTTTTAATTTATGTAGTCTTTTGTGTTTGAAGTCATTCAAAAACGATTTAAATAGGAAAATATATGATAAATCATGATTAAAATATCACACAATCATTGTTATTTATTAAATGATATATTTTTGTCAGAATTAATTGTGAAATCAAATAAGGGCATAAATTCTATGTAATGTATGTATGTGTGTGTATGGGACGTATCTAATGAAATCTGGACACAATCTGATCCAGCGATGCAATAGTTACTGATCTTTAAAACAAACCAAAAAAGTTGTTTTTTCTTTCTTAAAATATAAAATAAAAATCTTATAAAAAAAAGTCTTATAAAGAAGAGATCACCATTGGACATCTCTTTGATTCCTCAGCTCAAAGCTAACCAAACCAACCCCACAGGTACACACACATACACACATATTGTTGGGTCTCTCTCTCTCTCTCTCTCTCTACCAATCTTGTCTCTCTCTAGGTATTGATTATCAGTTGCTTCGGTGTATAAATCAAGAAATGGGTAGTAGTTTCTTTGGGAGACCAAAAATGGGTGGATCTTCGTCTTCCTCACCAACATCTTCTCCGGCAAAGAGAGGGAAGAACAAGAATGGTTCTGACAAGCCTAAGCAGCCACAGAGAGGTCTCGGGGTGGCGCAGTTAGAGAAGATTAGATTACACAGCGAATTAAACTGCAACAGTTTCAATACTTATCCTTCTTATCATCCCTCAACTAATAATGATCAGGTAAAAACTCCACACATATATAGATTCATTAATCTAACGTTAAAAAAATATCAAAATTAACTTTGGTATTGAGTCTATTAACCATGATAGTTAATTAATCCAAGAACGTATTTGCTTTATCTGTTGTGTGTTTTAAAGATTTTGAAGCACAGGTTTAGAAAGAAACCATATTTGCATTTATAGCATAACATCATATGATCATTTATCGCAAAAAGCTTATATATTTTAATTTTCAGTTACAAGAAAGTATTTTTTATATTTAAATCGAGATGAATTATATAGTTTTAGATGCATTTTTCATTCGTTTGTTTCATCTTATTGACTACTTCAGGAGGATGTGAGGATTCACGCAGAATATTCATCTATACCATCATCAACTCATTATGGCCTTCATCCAAACATAATGGTAAATATATATATTAGGGGTGGGCACTTCACCCGAAATCCGAAGTGGCACCCGAACCCGATCCGAAAAACCCGAACCGAAATCCGAACCGAAGTAGCAAAATACCCGAACGGGTATTGAATAAGAAGAGATTGGATACCCGAATCCGAACGGATAATACCCGAATCCGAATGGATATCCGAAGATAACCGAACATATGTATAATTAACTTTATATTTCTAGTTTATATCTCTCATTTTATATAAAATATTTATATTGATACTACACATACTTTAAGTTCATATGATATACATACAATTACGGAAAAAATGATTTGTTAATCACTTAAAATGCATGTCAAGTTTTTTATTTCAAAAATTAACAAAAACTTACGTAAAAAAAAAACTAAATTAATGCCTTTTTAGTTTTAAAATGTTATGTCAAAATATATTAACCATTCAATCTATTAAAAATAGAAAATTAGTTAACTAAAAGTTATATTTTTAAATACAACAAACTTGAGAAATGAATTTTTTTTTTTTTCAAAATCTAAATATCCGAACCCGATCCGAAATAACCGAATCCGAACTAAAAATACCCGAACCCGACCCGAAGTACAGAAATACCCGAACGGGTTCTAGACCTCTATACCGAAATACCCGAAAATCCGAAATACCCGATCCGAACCCGAACGGGTACCCGAACGCCCACCCCTAATATATATATATATATAAGCGTTGCATGTATACACACAGTCTATACGGTACTAAGTATAATATCATTAATTGATTTCACAAACTAATGTACACATCACATGGTGTTCCTAAATGCATATCTTTTAGATTATAAGAAATTTCAATCAGATTCTTAATTGAATTCGAAATCATTTTCTTTTCAAACATCTGATCTTATAATACGCAAAATCTTTAATTGTGATTATCATGTTTTAAAAAAATAGTTACAAAAAGAAGAATTATCATGTTTTCTAACTATCAAACAAAAGGAATTTTAACAAGTTTCATACCGAATTCTAATTATTTTTATGAACTGTAGTCATGAACTGAAAACAAATAAATAAAATATATTTAACTAAATTCGAGGTAAATAATAATATATAACAATGTTTTATTAAAGCACTTTTTCATTATTCTATTTGCGATCTTGCAGATGAATGCAAGTAATGATCTATACGAGAGAACACCCATAAGATACAGAGATGCTCAGCCTCACATAGCAACAAGGTGTGTACACATTGTTATAACTAGCTCATAAATACATGTATAATATTTAATTATATGTCATGGTGTTTTTACACACACACACACACACATATATATATATATATAATAGATTTATGTGTTATATAAATAAAGGCTAATGATTTTTACATGTGTACAGTTGGAACCCCAACTACGGCATCTTGGAGAGCCAACATTTTGTTGAACCTAACATAACCAGACACTTTTTACATGAGGTTAGTACGTACTATATATATATATATATATATATATTGTGTCAAGATATTTAATGCAACTTAATTTGATATGATCATCTGCGTTCATCGTCTTAAAATTAGGGCTTAATAATATATGGATCTCTGAATGATTTTCCGTAATGATATAGGACCAGAGAAATAAATTGGGATCGGGTATCCAGATGAACTTCGAAACAAGTGACGCAACTGAGCCAGATTTGGAGTTGAGATTGTCACTTTGAGTAATGTATGAACTCATGTTATTTTCAATGAGGCCATGGATTTGTTATACACTCAAAGCAACTTAGAAAGAAATAATATGTAACTTAGGTCATCATTTGATTTCATTTGATTTTTGGGAATCAGATTTTGATATCATGATGCTATGTTTTCTAAAGAGTATGTTTGTAAATCAACATAAGTTTCAAATACAAATCAAAGCAGTTATAAAGTCATCTCCGTATATTGCTAAGCCATGCAAATGCAGTAGATGGAATTATTAATAAGAAGACAGAAGATCATGAGCTAAAAACTGTATACCTGTTTTTTTCTTGTGTAATTAGCACATACTTCAAATTACGTAAGGGAAGAATATGGTGAGCTTGTCATCAAAAACAAAAGAGGATGGTGAGCATACTTACGTACCGTAATTAAGTAAACAAAATCCTGACAAAAGTATGTTCGGATCAATTTAAATGTTAGTCATACTTTTATATGATTAGATGTTGTAAGAAGAGCCAACAATGGTACAACGTCATAAAAATGGTGTTGACTGCTTTCTTTTCTGATTATGATTAAAATTCATTGTTATGTAATTGGTTGGCTTCTTCGGTTAAGCGTAAAATTATTTGGAATGATAGGGACTGGTGGCACTGAACAATAATGACAAGAAATGAAAATGAAACTAAAAGTTTTGAATAGACAATCATGATCATTTCTGAACAAGACTATCAAAAACGCGATCAACATTCTCTTTTACTCATTATCAAACTTTGTCTCGTACAATATTTGTCTATTTACCATTGATCGAGATTTATTGTGAATATAACATAAACGAATATTCCAATACTAATCAACCCCACCGAAAGTTATTCTTGATTGATCACTAGCTAGATTTGATTATTTTTTATCACAAAAAACTTAAAACACGTTATTGTTATGTCTTAAATATTTAGTCCTTTATGAATGTGAATAATCAGAATGAAGAATTACAATGTTAAAGCTTACAAATTCCAATGTTAAAGCTTACCATGGCCGAAATAATATTGCTTTTGAAAAGAAAAGACACATTATTTTATTTTCCAATCTCTGCTATGTTCAAAAAGAACAAAGATTGTAAGATGGCCAACTCAATGGACCCAGCCCGCTTAGGCCAGTCTGATCAGCTGGAACGATCGCGACAACGTTTAGCCTGTCCAGAAGGGCTATATACGGGTCCGATACTCAAAGGAAGTAAACATAACCAACGACATAAACAACACCATTATCTAACGTGCAATGTTGGCGGTACCAAAACTGATCAAACCTGGTTATTTAAATTAAGTAGTTACAGTACAAAAAGAATCATATTTTACCTAATTCTGATTACGAATAAAAATATACGTGATATGCCTACAAAATTATTTTTGTAAAACTCTGATTAGGAATAAAAATAATTTGGAGACTGGAATAAGAGAAGTGAGAAGCTGATGACAAGGTCATCGACCCCATTAGTATAGTCTTACGCACGTTTATTCCTCGGCTTCTGTCACAACCGCGTGAGCTAACACTGTCCATGTTATTCTATTTTTGTTATCAATTTTAAATTTATCAAAATCCACATAGTGGTCATTAAAAAATTTAAGAAAAAAACTAGTTCAATGTACCCTTTTAGCATAGCCATTTCCTTATATACATGAAAATGTTTTTTAATTGTCATGTTGTTCAATTAATGTATACATACTTCATTCTCTGCACGTCGAAAACTAATATTCTTTTTGAACAAACATCAGAAATTCGAATTTTAGAAGTTATATATAAATAAAGCCTTCCTCACAGCCAAATGGTGATCAAATAGAATACCAATTTATAACGTGTTTCATACAACACTCAAAATTCGTAAGAATGGCCGGTCTCCGAGTGCAAACGCTGATCTTCGTTCTGGTGGCCGCGTTAGCGATTCTAGATCGTACATTCGTGGAAGCAAACTTCGACAAGAATTTTATTGTTACATGGGGTAAACATCATATTGGAACGACCAACGGCAACCTTCGACTTGTCCTCGACAAATCTGCAGGTATATTGTAATATAATATCATCGACGTATATTATGTGAGAGTCTGATATATAAATGCGTGAAAACTAATTTTCTTTTTGTTTATTTTCAAGGATCTGCTATTCGCTCAAAGGTGGCTCACTTGTTCGGAACTGTAGAAATGCTTATCAAACTTGTGCCAGGAAACTCTGCTGGAACCGTTGCAGCTTATTACGTAAATTTTCGCCTTAAAATCGATATTACGAAATTATTCGTGAAAAGTTGGTTAATGTTTTCTTTTTTTAATGAGAGTAATGATAAATACTTTTTTTTTAAATTAGATGTCGTCCACGGGAACTGCACACGACGAGATAGACTTTGAGTTCCTAGGGAATTCCACTGGCGAGCCGTACACGATCCACACCAACATATTTGCTAAAGGGAAAGGAGATCGCGAGCAACAATTCAAACCATGGTTTAACCCGACCAATGGTTTCCACAACTATACCATTCATTGGAACCCATCTGAAGTTGTGTAAGTAAATAGGACTTGGGGTCGTGTCTTAAGTTTTAAAACACTCCAGACAAAGCTAAGAACTTTTCTTTTATCAGTAAAATACTACATAAAAAGCATAATTAAGATTAGGAAAGTATAGAGCAGATACTTTCTTTCTTGATGCATGTAAACATTGAAGTACCCACTTCTTGATAATATTGTCTTATGTTCATACTTTATGATCATGCTTAAAATCCCAAAAGAACTTCTTAGAATCCAAATGATTGCATGTTTTCTTTATAGTCTTACATAGATAACTAAATGTAATTATAGTTCTATACTACATATACATGTCAGACATCATACAGTATACTACTACCAGAAATAAAAACGTTATAGGAGAGATTAATCAACGTATCTATTGTATCATCGTTGTTCATATTTAATTTACATTATGTAAAATCTGTTATATAGGTGGTTCGTGGATGGAACTCCAATCAGAGTTTTTAGGAACTACGAGAAAGAAGGAGTCGCATACCCAAACAAGCAAGGTATGAAAGTGTTTGCGAGTCTATGGAGCGCAGACGACTGGGCGACACAAGGAGGTCGAGTGAAGACAAACTGGACACAAGCACCGTTTGTCGCTGAGGGCCGTAGGTACAAGGCAAGAACTTGCTTGTGGCAAGGACCGGCTAGCATCAAGCAATGCGCAGACCCAACCATCAAGTCTAATTGGTGGACTTCACCGTCGTTTAGCCAGCTAACTCGATCGCAAATAGACAGGATGCAAAAGATACGATCTGGCTTCATGATCTATGATTACTGCAAGGACACTAACAGGTTCAAAGGTGTCATGCCTCCCGAATGCTCCAAGAGACAATTCTAATCAAAGTTTTTTTTTTCTAATATATTTTCCCCTTTTCTGATTTACAATCGTAATATGTTTTCTTTGTGTGGAATTCGTCTTGTGTGTTGATTCATTTATAATTTTCCATTTATATAATAAACAAGGATAAGTTTGTTCTTTTCACTTAAAACTCCAATATAAAGATGAAAACCCCTGATTAGAGTCAAAATCTAAAACAATTTTATCCAATGTTAGAGAATATCCAAGGAAAAAAAAGTATTGTATGTCAAATAGTTTTTTATTAACATATAATATTACATAGAAATCGTATATTTCGAGACCTTTTTATATATAGTTTACAAACAATTATAAATTATACTAAGATATTTGTAACATTTAATAATATTGAATTAAGAATAGTATCTACATCATTTTTATTTTATAAAATGCATATTATTTTGTTAGTTTACCCATTTTATATATTTTCGTGTAAGTTAAAAAATGAACTTAAATACATAAAAATATCTATACTATAAATGTAAGTATTTCCTTGCGCGTTGACCAAAAAGACAAGTCTGGCAATAATGCATCTGTCCACATCATCCAAACACAAATCCACTTGTGTCTCGTCTATTCAAACAAAGTCCTAAACTCTCATCTACTATTGATCTCCCACCAGATTGGGTTGTAATCGGAGCTTCCATGGAACGTATCATCGGCGGCAAGTACAAGCTCGGACGCAAGATCGGCCGCGGTTCCTTCGGAGAGATATTCCTCGGTCTGTGTCATTCTCATCTATACTCTTTTGGTTTCAAAATTGATTCCTATTTGACTTTTCTTGTTTTGCTTTTCTCCGCAGCTACACACGTCGATACTTACGAGATCGTAGCTGTTAAAATCGTAAGTTTAAGCTACTTTGAGATTTTAATTTTGATTTGGATCTCTTCTGTCTGAATTGATGTTGTCGGACTTGGAATTAAATTGTCTTTTAGTTCGATCATCTTGGATTTGTTTTTTTTTTTTGTAGGAGAACAGTAAAACAAAGCATCCTCAACTTCTATATGAAGCTAAGCTATACAGAGTTCTTGAAGGAGAAAGTATGTATGCTCTCTTTTTCTAGGAGTTTTGATTTTTTTTGGGCCCAAGCCCGTAATCCTCCAGGCCCGAAACCACAACATGTAATATTAGTTTCGTCCCTGTGATCACTTGAACTGACTGAAGCTGATTCTTTGTGGTCTGCAGGTGGGATACCGCGCATAAGATGGTTTGGAGTGGACGGAACAGAGAATGCTTTAGTAATGGATTTGCTAGGACCAAGTCTTGAAGATCTGTTCGTGTATTGTGGGAGGAAGTTTTCACCAAAGACAGTTTTGCTGTTGGCTGATCAAATGGTATGGCATGTGTGTTTGGCTGCTTACAATTGATCGTTCTAGTGTGTGATTCAAATTTCTTTTATCCTACTACTGTTACAGCTAACGAGAATAGAGTATGTACACTCCAAAGGATACCTGCATAGAGATATCAAACCTGATAACTTCCTCATGGGCCTAGGGAGGAAAGCGAATCAGGTATGTTTACTGTAGTTTCTCTTCTCTATCTGAAACTTTGATAAGGGAATGATAAGTTTGAGTTAATCAGGTTTATCTTATTGACTTTGGACTTGCTAAAAGATACCGTGATGCTAGCACCAACCGCCACATCCCTTACAAGTATTTTTTTTTCCTTCATTGTTCATTATAGTATTTTTTTTGGCTTATTGTTAATTACTGGTCACATTATACAAGTTATTTGCTCTTTTTTTACAGGGAAAATAAGAATTTAACTGGAACTGCACGGTATGCAAGTTGCAATACACATCTTGGGATTGGTAAGGAATGCTATCCACCTGTTCTCTTTATGACTCTATGCTCATATACTTTGGTTTCACAGAGCAAAGTCGACGGGATGATCTAGAATCTCTTGGATATGTGCTTCTTTATTTCCTAAGAGGCAGGTGTGTTGGACTTTTCTGACTTGAAAGAAACTCTCTAGCGTTGCATTTTTTCGAAGTTTGTGTTTCTAGTTTCATGAACCTCTCTTTTTAGTCTTCCATGGCAGGGTCTTAAAGCTGTTGACAAGAAGCAAAAGTATGAGAAAATCTGTGAGAAGAAGATATCAACTCCTATTGAGGTCTACCTTCTCTCTACTGTGAGTTAAAATTGTTTTCCTCTTTCAACTGCATATTCATACCACAATCCTTTTGCAGGTTCTATGCAAAGATCACCCTGTGGAGTTTGCTTCATATTTTCATTATTGCCACACACTGACATTTGATCAGCGCCCTGATTACGGGTTCTTGAAGCGGCTTTTTCGTGATTTATTCTCACGGGAAGGTACTTATAAAAAGGCATGTCTCTATCATCTTCACCAGAATCAGTTAACTACCTTTCTCAGTTAAAGTGTTTGTATGTTTGCAGGATATGAATTCGACTATATATTTGACTGGACTATAATAAAGTATCAGCAAGCACAGAAAGCTAGAAACCAGTCTCAGGTATACTTGTATGTATGCATATTTTGTCTCATTCATAAAGAAGTTTCCTTAGTGATAAGCTTTACTTGTATACTGCAGGCAATTCCTGGGTCTAGCAATGGTCGTGCAATGCCAATGGACACAAGCAATCATCAAGGTTAGCAGCTCTAGTTAACAATTTTGATTTAGTCACTTGCTGGTTAATAATAATGATTCCAGTATCTCTGTTGTGTTGATGCTAACTCTTTTTCTTGCAGGAGTAACTAATATCTCACATGAAGCTGAGTCCTCTGAGCGTGTTAGATCGGCTAATACCATTGGTCCAACCCGGCAGATGAATAACAATAGGAGTCCAGGTTTTGATCACTCCCTCCACAATAAGGTACATACTCCACCCCTCTTGTGTTAACATCTCTTGGTTGCTTTTATTCAAAGTGCCTTGTCCTTGACCGTTACTTAACTGAAAACTCCTTGTCCATTGCAGATGCAAATGCCATCCACTTCAGCATCTCCTGCGGGTACTTCTAAAAGAAATGACGGAAAGACAGTGTTCCCTCCTGAAACCTCAAGTTCTAGGAATGGGGGTGGGAAGAGAACCGGTGGCTGGGCTTCATCATTCATGTCTCGAGGGAAATGACGCCAAAGCAAAAAGACAAAGTGCAGTTTTTCTTTCTTCTAATCTGCTGAGCAAAGATTATATATAGACTTTGGGAGAAATGAAGGAGTTAGTGACTAAGTGAGAGCTTTAAAACTGTGATTTCTGCAGTGGAATCTCTAGGCGAGGCTGCAGATTCTACATGACCAAAGCCTACTGGTTTCACACAAGGCATGAAAGTCTTATCTTTCCATGAACAGCTTACTGACTTCACCTTTGTATAATATTTTGCAATCCGGACATGTAATTTGATTCTTGTGTTCCATTATCATCAGTGTATTCTGGTTTCATATACATGTTCATAGTTCACTTGACTTGTGGCGTAATTTGCGTTTTGCTACTTGGTCATCATTTTGTTTGTAGAAAATCAAGAGCCAGGCCTTGAGCATAGAGTTGTACATGTCCTAAAAAGGCTTTTGAGTCAAGAGCTTGCTTGTGGCAGAGGACTTCAACATCATTTAGCCAGCTTTCTGATATCAATGATTTTGCCAAGAGTGGAGCAGTTTAATCTGGAAAAGAACAAATGTTAGTGAGCTCATGAAGCCAGTCTACTGGTGTCGGCCTGTGTTTCTGCGGTATCAGACAGCTCGGTTTGTTTGCGCTCTTTAGGAAAACCATCATCACTTGCGTCATCATCCTCATCATCATAATTATCATCATCACTATCATCCAAGAGATAGGTGTAGGTGTGTTATCTGCAGCTTCAACGGAAACAATATCTCTAGGCGTAAGAGAGGACCTATTCACTATCGTCATAAAGTTGAACCACCACATGATATCATGATGCAGTGACTTGCTTTCTACATAACAACAATCTTTGGCCTCATTTACCTATTTCTTATTATATCTATTTTTTTTTGCACATTTCTTATTATATTTATGTTCTTTGAATTGTTTACATATGTAGATGAAACTTTCTCTAATCTGAAAATAATTATTTATTTTGTTGTTGTCAGCTATCCCAGTAAAGGGCAATTAAAACGAGAATTTTTTTTTTGGTAAAATAAAAAAAACGAGAATTTATGTCAATCATAACAAAAGACTACTTCAATATTGTGGACAAATGGGTTTCGTGTAGTTAATGAACTCCACATTTTGTCTTGTATTATAAGTTATAACACATTGCAGAACCACTTGGAACATATATATTTTTCATGATTCTCAAATGTAGAAATGAGATATATTAACGCAAATAAGTTATGTATATCCTATTATCTTATAAGATTTTAGATGAAATATCACATCATACAATATTAAAAAGGTTCCCCCCAAGGTGCTGCACAGCCTGCACTCAAGGCATCCCAGGTCCTATCCTCGTGTCCCTCGTTACAAGGTATAATAATGTTCAAGTAAAAGAAAATGTTTTCCATTAAATTATAGAGACTTTTAGATATAGCATATTTACGTGCATATGTGCATGACGAAAATATACGTCTATTTTAAGTTTAGTGGACAAGATCCGAGGAGTCAGATTCCTACATCAAATCATGATATATAAATATCATATATTATATACTGATTGGTGATATGATATAATAATTTGCAATTAGAAAAAGGTTTTAAAATACTCCAAAGGAAAATGCTAGAAAATGGGATTAGGTTTCATATTATTGGGACTGTTGAGAAAGTGACAAACTAATATGTTGCTTATTAATAACCTAGATTCATTGTTTCTAACATTCTATTTTATTAAAATGAGATATTTATTGATGATTAAATTTGCAAATGTAGTGTTCGTATGAAGCTAAGTTTACATTATTAGCAGTTTAGTTGACCTACTATTATGTGTTTTGTAATCAAACACTTGAGTTAGTAATGTTAGTCCAAACAAGAGAACACAATTTATCAAGAGCCGAAACCAATTTGGTATAACTAATACTTTTTTTTTAAAAATCAAATAGACGTTTAAGCAAATATTACATGTGTGTATTTCTATTGATATGATGCAGTCGTTGACAAAAGAATCAATAATGCAGCCATATTAGTAAATTTAATAAATTTCAAATGAGCGTGGTTGCTTCTGTAACCAGGTAAGCTGACATGTTCTATTTATTGAAAACAATTAATAAAAAAAAGATAATAATACCAGAATAAAACCCAGTAATAATTAATATGTATTGTCAAAACAATCATATATATATCAAATTTATTTACGGAAATCATCTTCTTTGATCTAACTAACATGTGTAAGAATTTTTGTAAAGAACATAGATCAAAACTAAATATTTTGTAAAATGTTTAAAAAAAATTGCAAAGAAACTAAACATCAAAGTGTTGGTGTGTTGTGTTAATTTGATGTCTTTTTTCTCTATTGGCAAACCATTGAGCGGTTTTTCTAGCGATGGGCAGCCACAAACGCCGTCGTCTCTCCTCCGTCTCGTTTCCACCGTTTTCTAACGCAGACGCTGCGTTTGAACCGCTACAATCTCCATGGACCACAACACTCAGTCTAGGAACCGCAGTGATGTCAGAAATCGATCTTCTTCCCGGCTCGATCATAACGTTTCTTGATTTCGAACCAAAGTCTCTGTTTTCCGACAACTTGTTCTCCAACATTCCCTTCTCTTCCTTGATTCCCACGTTACCTCTTTGATCCTCTTCATCACCTCTCTTCACTCTATCCATCGACGAGAATCTCTCACTGGAAATCGAACTAACCATCTCCGAGTTCAAAAACATCAAATCAGACGAGCTCACGTTGCTCCAACGGTTCTTGAACACAACATCAGACACAAGGATCCTATGATTGAACTTATGCATCGCCTTATCTTCTCCGTGTTGATCAAGTAACGGTTTATCTTTATGACCTAATTTCAAAATCTTCCTGAAACTCCCTCCGATGCTGAACCTCGACGACCCACCAAGTTCCTCTCTCTGTCTCCTCTCTTCTTCCTCTTCCTCTCTCTCGATGTAAAGCTCCAAGCTCGAGTCTTCCCTTACCTCAGACTGATTCAAGAACCGGAAGCTGTTTCCATAAACAGAGGACTCATCTTCCACTGAGACTCTCGCTCTGCATAGAGGACACGTTGCGTGCTGCTCAAGCCACTGATCGATGCATCCCACGTGGAAAGCGTGACGACATTTAGGCAACAATCTAAGAATCTCGACGCTTTCGAATTTAGATAGACAGACAGAACACTCAAGCCCTTGTTTCGATCCTTTCAAAGCAGAGAATCTAAACAGAGGAAGTGACTCTATCGCGGTTTTGTCTAAACCGGAGAACCGGTCCGAGGAGTTGGTAGACCGGTTAAAGAATATTCCTTGTCGGAGCCGGCGATCTTGACGTCTTCCGTCGCCGGTGCCTGAACGGAGATCTATGTGGCAGCACTTAGCGTAGACGAGGAGGACGAAAGTGAGTGTGAACATGATGGCGAGAACGCCGGTGACGACGGCTAAACTCGGCTCGAAGTTTGTGACGAGGTCGCCGTTTCGGAACGGAGGAGCAGGAGGCTGAGCAGATGCATAGTAGTAACTGTGGAAGATTGTAAGAAAGAAGATGAAGATTTGATACATCGGAAGAAGAATAGTTTTTACAGAGAACTTTTTTGTTTTTCTTGATTTTCCTGGAAAGTCTTTTTCTTGTGTCTTAAATAGTTTTATTGCAGAGGAGAATTAATTTTTATTTTCCATGTAGACATAAATTAATATAATCACGTCGTCGTCATCTACGTGACAACATTTTGTATGCTATTGCTTTCTCATTGTCTCTTCTACTACTACTATTCTCTCCATTAACTAAAAAACAAATCACCTTTTGGTGGGCTGTTATTCTCTGACCTCATTTTTATCATATTTAGGACGATAGACTAATCGAAACTTGTTTGTACATCTATATATAGATTTACAACTTGCATCACATTTGGTTCTTTGATTGATTTTTGGTGCATGGTTCTAGAAAATAGTTTAACTATACAATTAAACCAATTTTCTTCTCAATTCAGTTCAATGTATTGTTGATTTTGAAAAGAAAAAAAGTTTTGAACTTCAAAAATAAGGATATAACAATCAATTAGTGGGTTTGTTGGTATACAATATTTTCAATGAGAAAATAGACCACTTTCAAAAAAAAAAACAGTTCTATATTTTGATCAGCTATTGTTTTTCAAATTCAGAACCGGATTTGAGGGGAGTCCCACGAAACATTTGAATGGGGGTCCCTGTTTATGGGGCTCCCGCATTTTAAAAAGTTGATATATATATATATATATATACACACATTAATATAGTGTTATATATAAGTATTAATTATATTAAAAAGTATTAATTATATAATATTTTTGCTATATAGAAAAATAAATTTAATTGTATAATTAAAATTTGAACATATATTTTATGTTGCTAAAACTTACAACTTTAATTTCCCATAAAAGAAAATAATTTTTAGACTAAATATTTGTTTTCAAATTATATATTTAAAAACTAATTTTTTTTTCTTCTAATTTTAAATAGGGTCTCAAGTTCGTCAGGACCGGCTCTGTTCAAATTAGTGTAAAATTAATTGAAATATTAGATTTTGATAAGTTGTTTTTGGTTTAGTTGATCTGAAACACGTAGGGCAGTCCTTGCTCATGTTTTTTCAGTTATGGTTTTATAATTTGATATTTTCGTTTATAAAACATCAAAATGGAAAGCTATGGTTGAACAAAGAACTATAGATATACTATATCCAACATTCTTGTTTTAGTTAACTAATAATCAAAGCCAAATACCCTAAAAATATTCTCGACAGTGTTTATTAAAATATTTATATATGAAAGGCCACTAACATATAACCAATAAAAATGTTATATTCTTAGTAATTATAATTTAAAAAATGATAGTTGTTGAGATAGTAAATGGTGATGAGCTCAAAATAAATACTATTAAAATGTTTTTTTTGCTGCACTCGCCGGAAGTGTAAGTCAACAAGGACCAGTTGCACATAATTCCGGTAGGGAAAAGAAAAGTCAAAATTTGCGTTTTTCATGATTGAGTGATTATATAGGCTTCCATGCATTACTATTTTACTCTTACAATTATTGCACAAACCAATTCCCTAATAATAATCTTAGATTTGAAATGAATAAACTAACCTATATGTCGGTTTCACGATTCAAGCATCTGCATAATGATATATTGATATGAAATTTGATGTTTAATATAACTAAATCACTTTGCTAACTAAAATTTAATTTGTTTTTGTAGTTTTTAAGCTGTCTTAAAGAATCTTTTGTCATAAGATAAGAGCTTACATATCAATCATTAGGCCCATTTGCTTAATTAGTGGGCTCTAAGATCATGTGCTATTGTGTGTTAATCTAAATCAACAGACTAACAAAAGTAAATTCTCAGAATACAGTATTTATTTGAACCCAAAAACAAAGAGAAGAATCTTACAAAACTAAATGGTAATACACAAAAGTGATGAAAGCTGAAACGAGGAACAAAAGAAACAGAGAGATTACAGTAACATAGTGGAAAGCTCCAATAAAACTTTGGCCTTAGAGTATATCTTCCGAAAAGAAACCCCTCTTCTTCCATTTGTTTACAAAGATATAAGACACTTCTGACTTCTCCGGCGACTTTCAGGTATGAGCCGAGGCAGCAGTCATTCCTATAAATGACTCCGGGCTAGCATACTCCTCGCTTGCATGCCTGACAAACTCCTCCGGCGACATGTGTGAGCCATGGCAAGCACATACGATTTTGATCTGGTTTGCATTGTACCGGTACGTAACACCCGAGATTGTTCGACCGTGCGGGCCTGAACCAGTGGTAGAGACCCAGGGCAGGTTAGGACGTGCACCAGATCCTCCAAACTTCACATCCGCTGCCATTCCAGGTTTTATGGCGGAGAAGTCGAAAGAGAAAGCATTACTAATGTTGTTGTTGTCTGCTGCCAGTCGTTCTGATGCATCCTCTGATGAGTCTTCTTCTGCAACAGGCTGTTTTCCCTCGCCTTTAGCAGTAGCTTCTTGAGAGACAAAAAGAAGTTGTTATCTTTGCAAGTAAAGGACTTTATGACATGTTTGCTTACCCGAGTTTGATGGGACTCTTCCGGCGAATGGAGACTGAGAAAGCGAGACAATGCCGCCTGAACCATCCTTATCCAGCATAGGGAGCTGAACCGGTGAGTATCCGAACATAGCTGGGAGATTATTCCCAGCATTAGCAGTAGGTTGCGTTAGACTTGTACCTGCTGCATGTTGTCCAGACTCTTTTGCCGGTAAAGAATAAGGTAAACCAGTGACGACATTCTGTGGATGAGCAGTGAATGGTTTGGTGTTGTAACTCGTGTTACGGACTGTGGTAAACTCTTCAGCGCCATGGCTGTTCTTCCTTTGACCGGCTAAGTTGTCCACAACGTTTGTATCAGCGGTAGGACGAGCCACCTGCTTAGCGAGGTTGGAGGAAGAACCACCACCACCTACTTCAGATTCTGCTACATCTTCGTTTTCAGCTGTTGATCCTTCATCTGTGGCGTTTGAAACATGGGATGCTTTAGTCTTCTTCTCCTGCTTATCAACATGTGAGGAGTCTTTCTCTTTCTTCTTCTTCTCATCGTTCATCCCCTGGAACCCAAACTTTCTTTTGTTTCCTGCTTCTTGTCGTGTTGTCTCATCCTCCACCCACAAAGGTTTCGTGGAAGCTTCAGCGTCAGCGGTAGGAGCCTTGGAGAGATCATTAAAGAAATTCTGTGGAGGTTTTTGTTGACCAGAATCGCTTCTCTGACTCTGGGAACCAGAACTCGGCTCAGCTGGTCTCTGAGAAGTTGGATGAAGGAAGTTCTTGAAGTCATCAATCACTTTAGCACTTCTATCTCCTCCTTCTACTATGTGCTTCTCCGAGGAGCTCCCAGCGTTACCCTTAGCTAAAGATCCTCCACAAGAGAGACCCAAGCTGAGCTCAAGCCCATTATCATCATCCATTTTTTAAGTAACTCCGAACAGCTTAACAGATGTTTAGAATATCCTCAGCAGCCTTGACTGTCATCTGAGAAGCATACCACAGAAAAGACTCATTATCACACAAAAAAAGGCTAAACTTTCTGATTAGCAGCAGCAACACATGAGCAACTAAAGCCACAGTCTTGTCAAATTGTTACCTTAGGGACGAAACCATTGAAAAGAACAGTGCAAGCAAGTAGAACCGCCCTGTAGTAGAAACAAAGAAAGCAAAAGGAGTTCATTTTCTACAACTTTCCCCTTTTGAAGATCTAAACTAAAAAAGGAAACGAAGCAAAAGGAGAAGCTTTCTATCAGCTAAAAATAGCCTAAGCAACAACGATTCATAACAAACACAATATGCAGCAGATCCGTCAGATAACGAAAGAGCTTCTTCACTCATCTTTAAATCAAAAGAAAATCACTCCAATTTTTCGAGTTCACAATCAGCGAAACATTCGTATTTAGATGAAATCGAAATCGAGGCAGAGAAGTAACCTGAAGCTGGGAAGGAGATGACCCTAGAACGTAGCTCCTTGCAGCGATTGGGGACTCAGGCTATGACTACTTTCGTTTTTTTTTTTCCCATGTGAATCTCGTGTGTTCTTTTATTTCCTAATCTTATTTATTCAATTTGTTTGTTTTTTTTACACACACTCGATACTCACAATGGCATGTTGTCTTTTTTCTTTTCACTGATATTTTATAAAAAGAACCAGGCCCAACAGGCATGGCCGAACAACAAGATAAACAAAGGGGCAAAAGGCCTATACAAAAACAACTTTCGGCACAATGGCATGTTGTCTTATTATAACTAGTTTCTGTGTCCGCACTACGTGCGGATTGGATTTTATAAATTTTATTCAATCATATTTTACATTATTTTTAATAGTTCTACATAATTTAAAACTAATAAACTGGGAAATGTCTAAAGAGTAAAATAATAGAGCATAAAAGACAGAATGTGTTTTCCTATATATATATTGTTATATCTGGTAGAATGGTTGGTCTTATGTATTTTCTAGTGTTTTCATATTTGATCTAAGTGGTCTAATTTGACTAATGTTGCTTTTCTGAACCTACTAATAACATATATGGTAGGGTTGAAGTAATTGGTTTTAAAACAAAATAAAATTTTTATATTGTTTATAAAATTAGTAACCATAAAACGTATATGAATTTTATTTTATTTTCAATTTTATATATGTTTGGCTTATGTTATCAATATGATTTTACTTTGCGATTTTGGATTCTATAATGGTCTAAAATTTGCAACTTTGTCATCGTATTATGAGAGATGTATGAAAGTTGACCAGCGAAAAAGTTTTAGATTAAACCACTGTCTCCAATTTTCTTTGTATCTGTTTTCTTTGTGTGAGTTTTAATTTTTAAAGCAGCTGATAACTTACGATAGTCACAAACATAATTTTTTTTTCTTTTTGAAACACAGTCACAAACATAAACAAAAATAGAAGTGTAGGAATAATACAAATTGCTTGCGCTAAAACTACAGTTATACATTTATAATACAACTATTTTAAGGAACTGACCAGGAGTATACAATCCCAAAAAAACTCTTAAGTTGATTCACTGAACAAATGGTTTTGTTATACATAGCAATGATTTTTTTTATTTACTTTTCTTTTCTGCTCATCTGTTTACCCTCTACCACTTAAGTTATCTCTTTTATAAAAACCGGCAAAACATAAGTTGTTATATTGTAAGACGCAATAATCCTCTTGCTTCACACCTAAGCTAAGTCTCGATCTCAGCCATATCAGTTACTGCAGTTTAGTAAGACCCCTGCGTGCCAGTTTCCTGTAAAACTCTGCAAAACGATCCTTAGCATCACTTATATAAGAAAAAACCGATCACCTTATTAATAGCTTGATCACTCAGCTCCTAATGTTGCGAGCGATTCAGCACTTAAAGCGCTTCCAACGACTGCTTTATTTCTGAAAATCTTAAATGCCTCTCCCATGGACTTGTGAAATATGGTTTGGTTCTCGAGACACTTACATAGACTATGTACTTATCATGTGCCTCCAATTACTTTTCTGATTGCGGGCTGATTAGTAGCCATGTCTTCACCAGCTTCGTCTCTGGCATGCTGGTTGAATATGTTTGCAAGCCTCGGTAATTTCAAGGAACTCTGAATAACTTGAACTAACACCAATGAGGGTTTAGTAATGCATAGCCGATATGCAGTATATGGATGCAGATTAGTTATGCAGTCGGAAATAACAGAAAGAAGAAGCAGAAACTGGCCTGAACAACTTGGTGGTTTGGCTAACTGTGGCAGTGTCTTGAAGCTTGAACTCGAGCCAGTCATGGCGTCTGGAGCTGAAATCACGCAGAAGAAATACGAAAAAAGAACTATTGTAAGGTATAACAGAGATCAGTGCAAAAAGATAACAATACATCAAAACTCCCATCATAGTGTTAGTGTGGTTGTAGTGAATACGCTTCCCATATTTTAAAGATGCGTACTGAAAAGCTCACCTGTTTCCAGTCATGTCTCGTCTTTATCTTGACCACGATGAACCTGGGGAAGATCACAAAGCACAAACAAAAGTCAGGAAATTATAATAAGCTCGAGTCATGTATTAAATTAACTGGGACGAAACACATACCATTACAAAGAGCATGCATTCTCTATATCCTCATCATCTACAACAATTACCAACTGTAGTAAAAGCAAGACAAAACTTTCACTAAAACTTACCAACGATTGAAATCTTGAGGCTTTAAATCTAGGAATAGAAGTTAAAAACAAATAATGAAGCATATAGAATCCAAGGAAACTTATGGGTGTGTCATATTCCTCTCAAATTTGGTGATGTCGAGATCTTTCTGAAGATCCAGGAAAGAAATAAGAAAGATACTTGAGAGGAAGCCATTGTTGCTTAAGATTTGACAGGGTTTAGGATGACTACATCGGCATATATATAGGGTTTGAGAGGGGAAGTTGAAGTGATTCGTGAAAAATCTGTCTTTGATGTGAGGAATGTAGTTATAGCTAAAGTTACAACTGAAATGAGAATCTGAAAAGTGACGAAGATGGGGAAAGAATGGGAAAAGGCGAGAGGTTGAGAGCTTGGTTTCGGCAACGAAAATTGAAGAAATGAAGATGTTTTAGGTTAGTCTAGACAGCTGGCTATTTTTATTGGTTCGAACATTTAATCAGATGTAGCCAAGCCAAAAACCTTTGCAAATTGATTGGTTATCTTGATGGGTTTGGATTATTTGAGGCCCATAAGCTAAAAACCGACATGGCAAAACGATTGGTCTGGAATATTTCATCCTATGTGGCACCCTTTAGAAGCTCTAAAAATAGCTCCTTTTATATAGTAGGATTTTCTTTCATTTATATTTAAGGCAGTAACTGACATTGAATAATTGTGAAACAACAACACAATATGAGTTCAATGCAATTGATGACATATTATTATTTTCTTATTTTAATGATTTGATTTTCTCTATGAATTTTTATTCAGTTTTTAAGTTTTTTTTTTAAATCCAAATGTTAGTTCTGTGATATTTATTGAGCATTATCTCAATCTGAACGGCTCATATTCACTTTATAGTATGGATCTATGTTATACCATTTACTTCAAACAATCTGTTTTTAAAGAAAATATAAATTTAATCTAATTTTTAATCTGTGGTATAAATAAACGAGGCTAATATGCTTCGTGTGATTATGAATATATATATATGTTATATGTACATGCAGAGTGTTCTTAACAAATTAGCCAGTCAAAAAAAGAAGAATGTTATCATCATTCTAACTGAACTCAAGTATATATGTTGTCTACAAATTTGCAATACATTTGGATATTAGCATGAATCCATCAATAAATTTTGTTACAAAACATATTATTTTAATTGTTTTACAAACATACTATTTTAACATAACAAACTAATCATCTTCTTTTCTCGTACGCAGTACGGGTATAATATTAGTACTACGCAAAGGAAAAGAAAATTGTACACGGGTAAAAGATATAAAGAAAAAATAATCGACAACTAACTGAATTTATTTGAATTTGTAAAACCTACCTTAATTCAGACATCGTATCGTAGCTCCCTATAGTTTTTAGCCTTATTTCGGTCGACACGTGATGATTCTTCTTTTCAGTAGAGGATCTAACAACTATATATTGTTGGAGTAAGCATGAAGTTATTGGATCAAGCGTGAAGACTTGCCGGCCAAGCTAAGCAAAGTTCTAATCCGATAATGTTGGGGATTAAGATAAAGATGTTTTAGGAGTTATCTATAAGCATATCTTTACTAGTAGGATTAGGATTTGTGTTTAGCTATATATATATACATCCATCGAGTTATGATGTGATTGTATGAGTTTGAGGAACAAAAGGTTTTGAGTGAGTTTTGCCTTAAGAGCTTAATATAAGAGAGTTATTCTTAATCTTCATTCGCATACACAGAGAACAATCGGATACTAAGTTTCAATATTTGGTATCAGAGCTGATAAATTGAAACTATGGGAGATATTATTGTCGCCACGGACAAGAAGAAGGAACCAGGGTCGTCGTCAATCAAGTGTCCAATTCTGAACGCCACGAATTATACAGTTTGGGCGATCAAGATGAAGATTCTGATGAAAGTACACAAGGTTTGGGATACTGTTGAAGCTGAAGGAGGAGACGATGAGAAAAACAACATGGCCATGGCGTTGCTGGTTCAATCGATTCCTGAAACTCTTGTCTTACAAGTAGGTGAATTAGACACAGCAAAGAAAGTTTGGGAAGCAATTAAGACAAGACATATGGGAGCTGACAGAGTCAAGGAAGCTCGTTTACAAACGCTTATGGCTGAGTTCGACCGACTTAGGATGAAAGACAACGAAACTATTGACGACTTCACGGGCAGAATATCCGAAATCTCTTCAAAGTCTTCTGCACTTGGAGAAGAGATAGAGGAATCAAAGTTAGTCAAGAAGTTTCTAAAGAGCCTTCCTCGGAGAAAATACATACATATTGTAGCTGCGCTGGAACAAGTATTGGACCTTAAGACTACTAGTTTTGAGGACATTATCGGACGTCTAAAAGCTTATGAAGAACGTATTAGCGAGGATGAAGAGACGTCTGAAGAGCACAACAACCTCATGTACGCTAACTCTGAATCACAATACAACCGAGGCGTCAATAGTGAAGCCAGAGGACGTGGACGTGGAGGAAGGTTTTACGGTAGAGGTAGAGGTCGAGGTCGCTACAACTACGTAAGAGAGACAAGAGATGCAACAAAGATCACATGCTACCGATGCGACAAGCTAGGACATTACGCTACAGATTGTCCGGATCGTTTGCTAAAGCTTCAAGAGGCTCAGGAGACTAAAGAAGAAGAAACACATGAAGCTGACGAATTAATGATACATGAGGTGGTGTTCCTTAACGAAGAAAAGGTACAACCCAGCATCTTTGATTCAAGTCTTGAAAGAAACAACCTCTGGTATCTTGATAACGGTGCTAGCAATCACATGACGGGTGATCGCTCCTATTTCACTATTCTTGACGAGACAATAACGGGAAAGGTCAAGTTTGGTGATGACTCTCGAGTGGATATAAAAGGAAAGGGCTCCATCAGCTTCATCTTTAAAAACGGTGTGAAGAAAGTTATGTCCAACGTCTACTATATACCGGCTCTTAGAAGCAACATCATAAGCTTGGGTCAAGCTACGGAGACAGGGTGTGAAGTTAGGTTAAAAGAGGACTTGCTACACATATATGACCGTGATGGAAGGTTACTTCTCAAGGCTAACAGGGGAAGGAATCGTCTATACAAAGTAGTAATGGAAGCCGAGGGTACTTCTTGCTTACAAGTGATAACATCGAATGAGTCAAGCAAGTGGCATGCACGGCTTGGTCACATCAACTTTGACAACATGAAGCTAATGATTGAGAAGGAGCTTGTCACAGGAGTGCCAAAGATCTTAGTTACAAGGAATACGTGTGTTTCTTGCCTACTTGGTAAACAGACAAGACGACCGTTCCCAAAAGCAACAACATTCAGAGCATCACGGAGACTTGAGCTGCTGCACGGAGATCTCTGCGGTCCAATCAACCCTCCAACGATCGGTCGAAACAGGTATGTATTTGTGATAATCGACGATCATTCTCGTTATATGTGGACGTTGTTGTTGAAGGAGAAGAGTGAGGCCTTCATGAGGTTCAAAGGTTTCAAACGATATATAGAGCAAGAAACCTGCACCACCATCAAGACTTTTCGAACAGACCGGGGAGGAGAATTTACATCTCTAGAGTTCAACAGTTTCTGTGAAGAGAACGGGATTCAGAGACACTTAACCGCGCCGTATTCTCCCCAACAAAACGGTGTAGTCGAGAGGCGCAACAGGACAATACTAGAGATGACTAGGAGCATCTTGAAACACATGAGTGTTCCAAACTATATGTGGGGCGAAGCCGTAAGGCATGTTACCTATCTTGTCAACCGCTCTGCAACAAGAACACTAGCCTCAAAGACACCGTACGAGATGTTCAAAGGAAGCAAACCAAACATAGCTCACCTGAAAGTTTTTGGATGTGTCGGGTACGCAAGAATCTCAACGCCTCACAAGAAGAAGTTAGATGACAGATCAAAGGCTTTGGTACATCTTGGAACGGAGCCAGGAACTAAAGCTTATAGGTTACTCGACCCCTCGAGCAAGAAAATCATTGTAAGTCGAGATGTGGTATTTATGGAAGAAGAGAGTTGGAACTGGAACAAGGAGAGCGACGCAGGCTCTCTGAGTATCGGCCTTGGCCAGTTTGGAAACAGAGGACTTAGAGAAGTCGAGGATGACGTGAATAACAAGGAAGAAGATAATAAAGACGAGACAGAAGAAATTGTCAAGAATGAATCTGAAGGTGATGATAAGAGTGTTGTAGACATCTCTGATGATGATGAAACAGAGGAGCAGCCACAATTGAGGCGATCAACGAGGGTAAAAACAACAACTGAATATCTATCTGACTACGTTCTAATGGCTGAAACGGAATGCGAGTGGCTCCTAATGGCAATCAACGAGGAGCCATGGGATTTTGAGGAAGCTAAGACTATGACTGTGTGGGTAAAGGCCTGTGAAGACGAGATAGCTTCCATCGAGAAGAATCACACTTGGCACCTAGTTGATCTACCTGCAGGAGTTAAAGCCATTGGGCTAAAGTGGGTGTTCAAAGTGAAACGCAACCCTGATGGAAGTGTGAACAAGTACAAAGCGAGGTTAGTGGCAAAGGGCTATGTACAAAGGCATGGGATAGATTACGATGAAGTCTTTGCTCCCGTTGCAAGGATAGAAACAATCCGTCTTATCATTGCTTTAGCTGCTTCTCATGGTTGGGAAATACATCATCTTGATGTTAAAACAGCATTCCTTCACGGAGACCTTAAAGAAGAAGTTTATGTGAAACAGCCAGAAGGTTTTAAAGTCCAGGGAAGTGAAGAAAAGGTATACAAGCTCTCTAAAGCTCTCTATGGATTGAAACAAGCTCCTAGGGCTTGGAACTACAAGTTAAACAAGATACTAAAGGAGTTAAAGTTTGGCCGCTGTTCCAAAGAGCCCTCGCTGTACCAAAGAAAGAGGAATGAAGATACTCTTATTGTGGCTGTTTATGTCGATGACTTGCTTGTCACAGGCTCGGACATAACCATGATAAACGAGTTCAAGGATGAGATGGCTGCTAGGTTTGAGATGAGCGACTTAGGGAGGCTTACATACTACTTGGGCATCGAGGTTGTACAACACGACTATGGCATCACATTGAGACAGGAGAGATACGCCTCAAGGATTCTTGTTGAGACAGGGATGGACAGCTGCAACCCCACTCATATTCCAATGGACATGAACACAAAGATATCAAAAGCAGTTGAAGAAAGGGGCGTGGACGAGAAGAAATATAGAAGAGCCATTGGATGTCTGAGGTACCTCATTCATACCCGACCTGATCTTTCATACAGCATTGGAGTCTTGAGTAGATACATGCTCGAACCTAAGGAGTCACACGATGCGGCCCTGAAGCAAGTTCTTAGATACTTGCGAGGTACTCTTTCTTTTGGTCTTACTTACAAACGGGCGAATCAAGTTAGGCTATTGGGGTATAGTGACAGCTCTCTCAATGTTGATGTTGACGATGGAAAGAGCATAACAGGACACATATTCTACTTGGAGGATAGTCCCATTACATGGTGCTCTCAGAAACAGGAAACTGTAGCCTTATCTTCCTGCGAAGCTGAGTTCATGGCAGCCACTGAAGCTGCTAAACAGGCAATCTGGCTGCAAGAACTTCTAAGTGAGATCACTGGCAATGAGTGCGAGAAAGTGACCATACGAGTGGATAACAAGTCTGCAATATCACTCACCAAAAACCCTGTTTTTCATGGACGTTCTAAACACATACATAGAAGATACCATTTCATAAGGGAGTGTGTCGAAAATGGACAGGTAGAGGTTGATCATGTGTCTGGAAACAGACAGAAGGCAGATATTCTGACAAAAGGACTTGGGAGGACTAAGTTCAAGGAGATGAGAGAGTTTATTGGCGTTCTAGATACAGCACAAGATAACTTCAAGCTTAAGGGGGACAATGTTGGAGTAAGCATGAAGTTATTGGATCAAGCGTGAAGACTTGCCGGCCAAGCTAAGCAAAGTTCTAATCCGATAATGTTGGGGATTAAGATAAAGATGTTTTAGGAGTTATCTATAAGCATATCTTTACTAGTAGGATTAGGATTTGTGTTTAGCTATATATATATACATCCATCGAGTTATGATGTGATTGTATGAGTTTGAGGAACAAAAGGTTTTGAGTGAGTTTTGCCTTAAGAGCTTAATATAAGAGAGTTATTCTTAATCTTCATTCGCATACACAGAGAACAATCGGATACTAAGTTTCAATATATATTACATCCATATGATCACCAGAGCAATCATAATCATATCAAAAACACAAACATCCCTCTATTGTTGAGACAAAACATAGTATTTGCAAATTTCCAAGAGTTTCTTTTTGTTCATTAACCTATCAGATTTATGTGATTATGATCATAATGTTTCAGTTCGCAAGCATTTAGTTGACATATGATACATCATGGGAAAGCTTCAATTTGTAGATAAGATAACATACGCATCATTAAGGCAATATGTCCACCACAATATATTGCCACTTGATAAAATTAAAAGATAACAAACACATCCAATCTTATAAGCATTGAAGACAAATTGTATTAGACAAGAGAAGGATCTTTGAGTATTTTGCTACAAAATTTACCTTTTAGTCTGGAAATTTTGGTCTGCGCAAGGATGTCTCTCTTTTAGAAATAAATCTTTGAAAACACACGTCTGACGATTGCAAAGGGAGTTGCTGGATGTGTCATTGGCTCCAACGTAATAGGGATGATAGAGACACCTAGTAAACCTCAGCTCATATCGTTGTGTTTGTTTATAGAAAATTCAAAGAGCCAAGTGAGTGGAACGTAAAAGGAAGCAACCAAGTAACAAGTTCGTCATCCATGTCAATAATATAGAAAGCTAAAGTCCTGAGAGTAACAGTGAAGCCTCAGTTACCTACCAAAGAAACCGATGTCATATGGATAATCATTACTTTACTTGTCTTTCAATATTAGGGGAACTTTTCCACCATATGGAAAATAATATTAGGGGAACTTTTCCACAAATCATCTTATACTTTTAAAGGGCATTTTCAATAATAGTCTCTCACCATAAAAATATATAAAACAATTGAAAATGAAGAAAAAAGTGTAGGAGACTATTGTTTGAAAAAAAAAGGGTATTGAGAAATCCATTGTGCATGTGTCATTCACAGATTTATGTATAATTAATATTAATGTATTAATTCTTTTTAATAGGCTTATATGGTATCTAAGCATTGCTGATACTTATAGTTACAACTCATGCCATTATATTTAATTTGTTGTAAAATAAAGTTAATAATTTAAAGATGAAATCAAAGTAGCAAAGATTAAACCTTGATACTTTAGGGGCACACATAATAGTTGAGCATATATAATGTCCACTTTCTTGTGTATTAGACTATTCGTCTAGTACATTTGCGTGTATGTATAAAAGGAACCTAAGGGCAGATATGAGACTCACGATCGATAAGCATACAAGAAAGGGTGAGAGAGAGAAGAAATTATGGGATGCTTTTTTATTGGTCTTCTTATGGTTATTTTGTCGATTGGAAATATTATTGAAGAAGCAAATGGTGAAATATCTCCAAAAGTTTTGAGCAACATAAAGATGATGAATAAGAGAGGTCCTTATTTGGGGTTTGTAGCTCCAAACAACTTTGAGCTTAATCCTCTTCTCGCTTCTCAAGCCTATGTTCCTTATCCCTCTTTACCCTTCATCGATTTTGCGGGTAACAATGTTTCTATAATCTAACTTTAGGTTCATTGAATCAATTCATAAAGTCAATCTCCTTCTTGTATATGTCATCGATTAATACAGTATGTTTTTGAACTGTTTATTAGCATGCGTACGTATAGCTTAAGTTGTTTTTATTACCGTTCGTCAAAAATTTTAAATAGGGTGTCATTATGATTTTTTACTATTAATTAAGAGAGCTTTTCGTGTGAATGTCTATATATATATATGTCGATATTGATCTGTTTTTTATAAATTACGCAGGTAGAAGATTTCGATTTGGAAATATATCAAACCAACGGGTGGTGATCGTAATGACGGGATTAGGAATGGTTCGCTCATTTATCAAATACAACTCTTTCGCCCATCTATACATATATAAAATAATATTATCATTTTTGAATGTAATATTCTTTAAATAATATACATTTATGAACAGGTAAATACAGGAGTAGTAACACAATTACTAGTGAGCCTGTTTAGGCTGAAAGGAGTGTTGCATTATGGAATCGCTGGAAACGCAGATGTTAACCTTGATATTGGTGACGTTACTATTCCTAAGTTTTGGGCACACTCTGGTCTTTGGAATTGGCAGGTAGAGTTGTATCAAAAAGATAGTTCATAGTTTTTTTGGGATAAAATGTTAAGAAGGATAGCTCATATAGTTATTTTGACATGTTGGATCTCATATATCATATATTCACATCTACATGCTAATCACTATATCTAGCTATTTCGTTGGAAAGACTAGAAAATCTATTGGACCAGGTCTCAATATATATTGCCGTGGCCTTTAGTTTATATGGTTACATCAATATTAAATATTGAAACTTGTGGTCGTCGATGCTAAGAGACGTATATGAAAAGTTTTTACTATAGTTTATCATGGGTTGGATTCTCTGTACGCATTAATTAGTATCATTTGCACATGTTCAGAATCTGATATCATATATCAATAACAATATTCTACTTTGCAACTGTCAATAACGATCTCATATTGATGATGCAATGTTGAGAATATATTACGTATATATTTTACGTGGTATCTAAATATACAGAGGTATGGAGATGGGATTGACGACGAGCTAGCTTTGGAAGCTGGTGGAGACTATACTCGGGACATTGGTTATCTCCAGTTTTCTAAGTACAATAACCAAAGCGACAATTTGCTCAATCGAGTTTGGTACCAACCAGAAGAAATCTTTCCGGTCACCGGAACTCCGGAACTCCGGGAACACGTCTTCTGGGTTCCCGTTGACAAGTCCTACTTGGATCTTGCACGCCAACTCCAGGTTTGACTAACATTCGTTTCGTTAATACTCATTAACTGATTTTATATTCAAGTTGCATTCTCGGCAAATATGTACCACACGTTACCTGGATTAGATATCATTGACTACAAATTAAATTTCAACATTTTATGGACGCCCTATAAAACCATTCACTGTCCAACTATATAATTCGGAAAATAAA
The DNA here is from genome assembly GCF_020379485.1 of Brassica napus. NCBI lineage: Eukaryota > Viridiplantae > Streptophyta > Magnoliopsida > Brassicales > Brassicaceae > Brassica > Brassica napus. The sequence goes on along the minus strand of NC_063434.1, from coordinate 4,293,048 downwards.
CATATCAATGTCGTCCATTGAACGTTAGTAGTAGTACTACACGAGCATAAATTAATAAATTTGAAAATGTACATATTAGTCATATGAGCATAAATTAGTGAATTTGAAAATGTACATATTAGTCATTAAATGTACATATGTTCTTTTTCTCTTGGTCAAAGATTTGTCAAATTTACATCAATATAAAAATGACGTAAGCTCGACAATTATATAATTCATTGTATGAAATTATTTTGTCTACGTTACGTGAACTGAAATAATATATTCAAACAAACAACAGGACATGAGACTACCACAATGCGTGAATACCACGTGTCTCCCTCGACCACCGAAGGTAACCATCGTTGACCGTGGGGTGAGTGCAAGTGTCTTCGTCGACAACGCCGCTTACCGGACTTTCCTACGCTCCAAATTCAACGCCACCGCGATCGACATGGAAAGCGCCGCCGTTGCTCTAATCTGCCACCAGCAAGCCCTCCCTTTCGTCGTTATCCGGAGCCTATCCGATCTCGCCGGAGGCGGCTCCGACGTTTCCAACGAGGCTGACTTATTTGGCAGCTTAGCCGCGCAAAACTCCGTCGATGTGCTTGTGAAATTCGTTGGTTTGTTACCTAGACACAAAAGCAAGACTCATTCATAATAATAAGTGTAAAAACAAGATGTATGATGTATCTGTCTTTTTCAATAATAAGAGCTATGTTTGTATTCCAAAATAAAACTGTGTGTTTGCTCATTTCCTCAAACACATTCATACACTTTTATTTTATTTATTTTGAGTTGTGTAGAATGAGTTTTGATTGCATAATAAGATTGTTTCGTATATTTACAAGGCGTTAAAAAAAATCAAAAACAAAACTGAATACTGCATGGCAGAGTATGCATTGGCCATACTGAAATAAGTAAGTTTTATCGAGAAGTCTATAAAATAAAATAAAATGTAATATTATAACAAAATATAGAAACTATATGAATTAAAGACGGCTATCGTAGGAAATATTTTTAAATAGTCATTTTTAAGTTTTTGTCACAAAAATAATCTTAAAAATGACTAAAATAGCCCCTTTTTTATTTTAAAATTTTTGACATTTATTTTTTATTTTTAAAATTTTGAAACTCTATCCCCAAAACTCAATCCATTAACTTTAATAAAACTTATTTTAGTCATTTTCTTTTTTGAACGTTATTTTTGTGAAAATAAACTAAAAATAATATCCTAGGAAATTTCTCTTATTTTATTTTAAAATTTAGCTTTTTAAAGTCTAAAATCAATAGGGCAATTTTCTCAAATAGATTTTTTAAAGTTTTTGTCACAAAAATGCCTAAAAAAATGAAAATGACCAAAATAACCATTTTTATTTTAAACCCTAAATCATATCCTCAAAACCTTACCCTTTATCTCTAAACCCTAAGTCTATGTTAATTAATCCTAGGATAAAAACACATTTTTACCTTTTAATAAAATTTATTTTGGTCATTTTTTCATTGAGTGCTATTTTTGTTACAAAAACTAAAAAAAGTCTATCCTATGAAATTTCTCAAATCTCAATAAGTAGTATAAATATAAGTTTTTTTTTGAACAACGTATAAATATAAGTTAATATAACACATATTAAGCTAATATATGACTCATAATAAGCCCATGTATGACAGACACATATTAGCTTTGTTTCACAACACGGGCTTAACTGAGTCATGGCTGTATTCTGAAATAAATGGGCTTTGATTGGGCCCTAATAATAATTATCATAAAATATCTTTTTACCTTTACTTTAGTTCTTTCATCTCGAAATCTGATCTTCTGCAGCCGTCAGATTTCATCGTACGTTGTTGAATCCTTTTTGAAAAACCCTAATAATTATCCCGCTCCTATCGCAAAATTCAAATTTCGAATTCTGATCCGACGACTTGCCCAACCGTTGTCTCTCTCTCTCTCATCTAATATTTATTTATCATCTCACTCTCCTCTATTTCCATCCATCGTCTTCTCACTTCACTCCTTAATCTCGTAGACTGATTCAATCCTCACTCCATTCCTTCAGATCTACACAGTTTCCCTCTCAGAAACTCGCGATCCCCCCTCAGGATGGCTACCAAACTCCCTCTGCAAACCAGCAACAACGTCAATGTCGCGAAGGCGGCGGCGGCGGCTTCTCGCGGCGGGAAGACGATCGAGGAGATGTACCAGAAGAAATCTCAGCTGGAGCACATCTTGCTCCGTCCCGATACCTACATCGGCTCCATCGAGAAGCACACGCAGACTCTCTGGGTGTACGAGAACGAGGAGATGGTCAATCGCCCCGTCACCTACGTCCCGGGCCTTTACAAGATCTTCGACGAGATTCTGGTGAACGCGGCTGACAACAAGCAGCGGGATCCGAAGATGGATTCCGTCAAAGTTGTGATCGACGTGGCGCAGAATCTGATCAGCGTCTGTAACAGTGGCGATGGAGTCCCCGTCGAGATCCATCAGGAGGAAGGCGTGTATGTTCCCGAGATGATCTTTGGTCATCTGTTGACGAGCAGTAACTACAATGATAACGAGAAGAAGACTACTGGTGGGAGAAACGGTTACGGGGCGAAGCTTACCAACATCTTCTCCACGGAGTTCACGATCGAAACTGCCGATGGCAAGAGGCAGAAGCAGTACAAGCAGGTAGACATTGCTTGATTTAGGTTTATGATTCTGTGATCGATTGATTTACATTTTGTGGTGATTGTGTAGGTGTTTGAGAACAACATGGGGAAGAAGTCTGAACCGGTTATAACCAAGTGCAGCAAGAGCGATAACTGGACCAAAGTCTCGTTCAAACCCGACTTGGGGAAGTTCGGGATGACTCATTTAGAAGACGATGTGGTTGCTTTGATGAGTAAAAGGGTCTTTGATATTGCTGGGTGTTTGGGAAAGACTGTGAAGGTCGAGCTGAATGGTAAACGGATTCCAATCAAATCGTTCACTGATTATGTTGATCTGTACCTGACTGCAGCCAACAAATCAAGGACTGAGCCTCTCCCAAGGTTTGTGTTCTTTCTTTGTACTATGAAAGTGATTGGGAGATTTGTGTTTCGGAATTTAATTTTGTTATTTTGGTTTTGTGTTGTGATTAGGATGGTCGAGAAAGTTAATGACAGATGGGAGGTTTGTGTGAGCATTAGTGAAGGACAGTTTCAACAGGTATGGATTTGGCTGGATACTACCCTCGCTCTCATTTCGTGAAGACTGAGTAGAAGTTTTAACAATGTTTTCTTGTGTTCTTTCAGGTCAGCTTTGTGAACTCTATTGCTACAATCAAGGGTGGGACGCATGTTGACTATGTGACCAGTCAGATCACGAACTACATTGTTGGTATTGTGAACAAGAAGAACAAAACCGCTAACGTTAAGGCTCACAATGTTAAGAACCATCTGTGGGTGTTTGTCAACTCTTTGATTGACAATCCTGCTTTTGATTCTCAAACCAAAGAAACATTGACCCTTCGTCAGAGCAGTTTCGGGTCTAAATGCGAGCTTTCAGAAGATATTTTGAAGAAAGGTATGTTGTGCTTCTTTTTTCTTGTTGGATCACTAGTGTATTCGGTTTCTTGAAGAGTGCTTAAAATTTGCTTCTGTTTCATTTTGTCCAGTGGCTAAATCTGGAGTAGTGGAAAATCTGCTTTCATGGGCAACTTTTAAGCAGAGTAAAGATCTTAAGAAGAGCGATGGAACTAAGACTGACAGGGTTCAGGTTGAGAAGTTGGAGGACGCTAACAAAGCTGGGGGAAAGGAATCCCAACGCTGTACGTTGATTCTGACCGAAGGAGACTCAGCTAAGGCTTTAGCGGTAAGGGGTTTGTGATCTCTTGTCAGCTACTTATATTGTTTTACCCCAACAGACACCTAACACTCATTATGTTTAGATGGCGGGGATGGCTGTTGTGGGTCGTGACTATTACGGAGTGTTCCCTCTCCGAGGAAAGTTGTTGAATGTCAGGGAAGCCACCACCACTCAGATCACAAACAACAAGGAAATTGAGAATATTAAGAAGATCCTTGGACTGAAGCAAAATATGGTGTATGAAAACGTTAACTCACTGAGATATGGGCATATGATGATCATGACAGATCAGGTATTCTACTATCTGTCTCTGCATTCAGCGCATATACTACATATATGTGTGCGTCTCTTTATATGCTCATTTAACGAAATTTTCTCTGTCCACCGTGTTCAGGATCACGATGGTTCCCATATAAAGGGTCTCTTAATCAACTTCATCCACTCTTTTTGGCCAACATTACTGAAGGTTCCATCGTTCCTAGTTGAGTTTATCACCCCCATTGTGAAGGTAAATATAAATTCTTCCTTGTATAATATCAGTGCTTGCGAATGAATGTTAACAACTGCAAATAAATACATTGTATTCAGGCTACGCGCAAGAATGAAGTTTTGTCATTTTACTCCATGCCTGAGTATGAAAGCTGGAAAGAAAGTCTGAGTGGTAATGCAACCGGTTGGACTATTAAATACTACAAGGTTTGCGTTCTGTTATAACTATTAAGTTTGTACTCTTGTAAACGTCTCATGTTCTTTGTTTATTAACTGTCACTGTGTTTTTCTAGGGGTTGGGAACAAGTACGTCTAAGGAGGGCAAAGAGTACTTTGGAAACCTTGACATTCACAAAAAGGATTTTGTTTGGGAGGATGAACAAGATGGAGAAGCGATTGAACTTGCATTTAGTAAAAAGAAAATTGAAGCTCGAAAGAACTGGCTTTCACATTTTGAGGTATGCAGGACATTTAGGTACCTTAAATATTTGTTCTTTGCTCATTATTTCTGCATGTTCTGATGTCAGATTATTTTTTTCAGCCTGGCACTCATCTTGATCAGAAGCAACAGAAAATTTCCTTCAGTGATTTCGTAAACAAAGAACTTATCTTATTCTCCATGGCGGATCTTCAAAGGTCAATTCCTTCCATGGTGGATGGGCTCAAACCAGGCCAGAGAAAGATACTTTTTTGTTCGTTTAAAAGGAATTTCACAAAGGAGGCAAAGGTTGCCCAATTCTCTGGTTATGTATCTGAGCACTCGGCATATCATCACGGCGAGCAGAGTCTTGCCGGTACGATCATTGGCATGGCGCAGGATTATGTTGGCAGCAACAACATAAACCTGCTTCAACCAAATGGTCAATTTGGCACACGGAACATGGTAAGTATAGACATTGAAACTGTTCTGTTTATCTCATACTCATCTTGTACATTGATTGTGGTAGGGTGGAAAAGATGCAGCAAGCCCAAGATACATTTTCACTAAGCTCTCTTCAGCAACAAGGGTGTTGTTCCCCAAGGATGATGATGTCCTCCTTAATTACTTGAATGAAGATGGGCAGAAGATAGAGCCTACTTGGTAATTCGTTGGGATGACAAAGTCCTCCTTAATATCTCTTCAGTACACACATTTTTTTTTTTGCAGAGACTAACTTGATATGTTATTCCTTGTTAGGTACATGCCCATCATTCCAACTGTGCTTGTCAATGGTTCTGAAGGAATTGGAACCGGGTGGAGTACATTCATACCTAACTACAACCCAAGAGATATTGTTGCCAACATAAGGCGTCTACTTAATGGTGAAAGTATGGTGGCTATGGATCCTTGGTATAGGAATTTTAAAGGAACAATTGAGAAAACTGCGTCCAAGGAAGGCGGGTCTACCTACACTATCACTGGTGTATATGAGGAGATTGACGAAACAATTATCCGTGTTACGGAGCTACCAATCAGAAGGTGGAGCGAAGATTATAAGCAGTTCCTGGAGGCTTTGAAGACAAATAATAACACCCCCTATTTTCAGGTAAACGCCTAAAATCAGAAAATGATCATATTCGTAGATGCTTCTTATTTACTCATTCTTCTTATTTCTGCAGAGCGTTAAGGCGTACAATGATGATAGGTCTGTGGATTTTGAGCTTCATCTTAGCGAGGAGAACATGATGATGGCTCGGCAAGAGGGCATTTTGAAGATGCTCAAACTCACCACGACAATCGCTACAACAAATATGCATCTATTTGATGAAAACAATTTGATTAAGAAATACGCATCTCCAGAACAAAGTAAGAATCAGATCGAAATTGTTCAGTCTGTTTTTCGTCTTCATAAGAGGCACTAACGTTTAATACAACCTTGCAGTCGTTGAAGAGTTCTTCCAACTCAGGCTCCAATATTATGAGAAGAGAAAGGTTTGTACATCTTATAATTCGATCAGTCTTTAAAGGTTTTCAGCTATTGAGGTAATGGCTTAACATATTAACTATCTGTTATGTATGCAGAGAGTTATCCTGGAGAATCTGGAACTTGAGCTCTTGAAACTAGAGAACAAAGTGAAGTTTATTCTTGGAGTTGTCAGTGGAGAAATCATAGTGAACAACAGGAAGAAGTCTGAACTTGTCCAGGAGTTGGGACAGAAAGGGTTCACACCATTCCCCAAGAAGGGCAAGCCTGTTGAAGCCGCGGTTGCTGGAGCAACGGATTCAGCTGAAGAAGAAACTTCGGGCGTTCCTGGTTCACGCTCAACGTTTATATCTGGTTCAGAGTATGACTACCTGTTGTCACTAGCTATAGCTACGTTGACTCTAGAGAAAGTGCAGGAGTTATGTGGGGAGAGAGATAAAATGGAGAAAGCAGTCGAAGACATGAAGAAAGCCACACCAAGATCTCTCTGGTTCAGAGACCTAGAGTCTCTTGATGCAGAGCTTGATGTAAGCATTCACAACCCTAAACCCTCTATAATGCTTTAACAAAATCGCCACTTAGTCGTTTATGCAATGTTTTATTCCTTTTTTTCCAGAAACTTGATCAGGAAGATGCTGAAGCCGAAAAAGAGATAGAGAAAGCACAAAAGAAGCTCAGGGCCAAGGCGGGAGCACCAAAGGGTGGTAAAGCAGCAGCGCCAAGGAAACAGGCACCAAAGAAAACAACAAAGGCGGCTTCAAGTTCTGCAATGGAGATAGGTATGTCATGTGCTATTTGGAAGCTTTTTTCTTGTATGGATCTGATTGACATATATTTTGGAAACCTTTTAAATGATTTTGTGAAGGTGACAACGTAGTGGAAGTGGCTAAGCCGAAAGGTAGACAAGGAGCCAAAAAGAAGGCGCCTGCTGCTGCTCCAGTTGATGATGATGAGATGATGGATCTAGCACAAAGGCTTGCTCAATACAATTTCGGCTCCACCTCTGAGAATCCAAGCAGTAAGTTCATAATAACATTTTTGAGAAACAGAATTGAATGATCATGAAGTTTAAATCTTATACTTCTTTTATGCTGGTTTATCAACAGAAGCGGCAATCTCTTTGGATGACGATGAAGACGACGTGGTGGTTGAGGTTGCTGCACCAGCAAAAGGAGGAAGGAAACCAGCGGCTGCGAGCAAAACCGTGAAACCACCGGCAGCTCCGAGGAAGCGTGGACCAGCGGCGAGCAAGAAGCAGCCAGCTGCGGAAGTTGTTACTGTGTCACCGGAGAAGAAAGTGAGGAAGATGAGATCTTCCCCGTTCAACAAGAAGAGTAGTTCGGTGTTGGGGAGGTTGGCTAACAAGGAAGGAGAGGAGGAGAGTACTGAGACTGTGGCGGTTGAAACCTCATCGAGGCCAAAAAGAGCAAATAGGAAGCAGATGAAGTATGTGCTGAGTGATTCAGAGAGTGAGAATGATTCTGAGTTTGATGATATTGAAGACGACGAGTATGATGAGTAGAGTGAAGAGGAAACCAACTCGGTTCTTTTGCTATTTCCAAAACTTGTTTGCAAATGCTGTCTCAAACTTTATATTCTCTTTTAGACTTTGTGTTTGACAATGCCGTATCTCGTGTTTGGTTGTGATTTCGGTAGACTATGGTCAATAACTTTTGTGTTAATCTTTGGCGCTAATCATATGACTAAATAAAATCTATATTCAGAAATTAGAGTTGCTTGTCCACAACTAATTGAAAAACAAATCGGTTATGTGTTAACCACCGCTATGCATCAAATCTAACTAGTTGATTATGAAGAAAACATAATCATACATTGTACATGAGAGGGCTTGTTGTTTGATCAATGGACGCGAGTCATGAGCCCCACATAACTAAACCTGATGAATCTACTTCTAAGTATAACCCAACGATTCCATTCAAAATTGGCCCACATACATGAGGCCTGAAGCATTTGATCCAAGAACATTCGAATTTGAATGTAATGTAATATCGCGTATAAAAAGAGTATGTTATATTATTCATTATTGTTTGAATTTGAAGGAACAAAAGAAGTATTCTGAGGTTTACAAAAAGTTGAAACTCCACTTGTATGAAAGAAATAAATAATGAATGAGTGAAATAAATAATGAATGAGTTAGGATTAAAATATAAAAGAAAAATCCATGGAAGGGCTCAAGAGAAACTCGTGCATGAGAAGAAACGTGAAACTCCCAAGAGAAAAAAAAATACACACACTTAGCTGGATACCAACAAGAGGACAAAAAGTGGAAACTGTGTCGTATCTCGCAACGGTCGATACGTGTTTCAACTAAACCGTTGATAATACCAAACTTTTTTGACAGGAAGGTTATAGAAACCGAAGAAGTAATTTCAAATCATTTTTCTAAATATAATAATAATTTTTGCTTAGTTTTTGAAATTTAATGAGAGGGACAATAAAGATTGACCCTTTTTTAGAGAGAGAGATTATTAGTATTGACTTGGACGAAACCTGAGAATCCGACACATTTACTCTCCTCTTCTCTCTCTGTCTACAAACATTCATTTCTCTCTAATAACATATCGAAATTCACACACTCTTGTAAAGCTTATCTCCACACTTCTCCAGCACTCTTCTTCTTTAATTTTCTTCTAGGGTCTTAATTCTGGTTCATTTACTAAAGAGACAATGAGTGCTTCAAAGTTCATTAAATGTGTAACTGTCGGAGACGGAGCTGTCGGGAAGACATGTATGCTTATCTGTTACACTAGCAACAAGTTTCCCACTGTGAGAGTTCCTTTCCTTTTTATCATTTTCCACTGTCAAGCTTTAATTTTTTTCTTTCTGGGTTTTGAAAGCTTTAATTTTTTTCTTGCTGGGTTTTGAACTCTTTAGGTAGAGATCTCGTGTATTTGTGGGTTATATATATATTTTGATTCTGAATGTGTTCAGGATTATATACCGACTGTGTTCGACAACTTCAGTGCCAATGTCTCCGTGGATGGACAGATCGTGAATCTAGGGCTATGGGACACTGCTGGTAAACCATTAAGGCAAATAATTGACTATGAAGAGGTTTCTTCTTTTATAATCTCACTCACATACATTGTTGTTTGATTTGTTTAGGTCAAGAAGATTACAGTAGGTTGAGGCCATTGAGTTACAGAGGAGCTGATATCTTCGTCTTAGCCTTTTCTCTTATTAGCAAGGCTAGTTACGAGAATGTACTAAAGAAGGTATCTTATTTTTTTTATATCTCCTTGCATTGGAATTAGATGTTTGATTGTGAATTTTGGTGCTGATTGTTTGTTTTATGACAGTGGATGCCTGAACTTCGTCGGTTTGCGCCTAATGTTCCCATTGTCCTTGTTGGTACAAAGCTAGGTAAGTTCATTTTGTATGTTGTTCTTGCAGATCTTTGTTTTGAATTTCTTCTCTTTGCTGATACCTCTTTACGTTGTGGTTTGTGTTCTTTAAGATCTCCGTGATGACAAGGGATACCTTGCGGATCACACCAATGTCATTACCTCTACTCAGGGAGAGGAATTGAGGAAGCAAATCGGTGCAGCTGCTTACATCGAGTGCAGTTCCAAGACTCAACAGGTAAGCTCTCCTCGGAAAGCGAATGTTTTGGTGAATAAACAATATCAGAGTCTTTTTTGATGAACTTTTGCCTTGGTCTTTTGTTGTAGAATGTGAAAGGAGTGTTTGACACAGCTATCAAAGTGGTTCTCCAGCCACCACGGAGGAAAGAGGTCACTGGTAATAAGAAGAAACACAGAAGATCCGGCTGCTCCTTTGCGTAAGCCGCTTTTTTTAATTATTTTGTATCTCCTTCTTTGTTTGTTTTTTTATCACTCTGTAAAGAGGTTGCAGTAAAAAAGTTTACAAACAAGAGTTATAAATATGCAGGAGCATTGTCTGCGGAGGCTGCGCCACAGCGTAGGACATAACACAAGGGAAGTGACAAGTCCCAACAACATTGTCTCTCTCTCTATCTCTGGTCGGTTTATTGGTATTGTTGTAGGCTGAAGAATTACAACTATGGAAGATAAGGGAACTGTTGGTTCTCTTAATTTGTATGTGAAGTTCCTTTCTCTGTTTTTTTTTTCTTTTCTCTCTTGATGTTTTTTTTTTTGTGTTGTAGAATTTGCTGATTCCAGTAATATTCATGTGTTGTTGTTGTTAACAATGTTTGCATCATTTTGAAGGCCATGTTTGTATATATATACGTAGAGTCATAGAGTGTATCACCTCAAATAATGATGCACACTAAAACCGGACTAAAACAATATCGAACCAATCACATTCCTTTCTCAATTTAAAAATTGAAATGTCCTTCTCCATAAACTAAAATGTTCTCATTAATATATCTAACTAAATCACATCGTAGCATAGCAGGTGACATCCAACAATAGTTAAGCAAATACAGATGAAAAACATGTTATAAGCACATAGTAGCATAGCAGATAGCATCCAACAAATATTCTTGTGTTGTTTTTAACAATGTTTGCATCATTTGAAGGCCATGTTTATGTATATGTATAGATTGTAGCACCCTCAAATAAGAGTAGACATTAAAACGGGACTAAAAATTGAAAATGTCATACTTCATATCCATAAACCAATGCTCATAAATACAGATAATTACAGTAGAGCATAAGCAGATGGTAAATTAGTTAAAAATCAGTACCAAAGGAATAAAATTACCGAGGGCAATTTCGTAATTACAGCTCTGGGTAAATTCGTTAGCGTTATATGTTATCATCATCGTCAAACCGGGAAACAAGGGAAGAACAATCTGTTCAAAAAACGACACCGTAACGATGGATAAACAGCCGGCGAGCAGCTGGAGTATCCACACCCGGCCGGAGATAACCGCCAAGTACGAGATCTTCGAGCGAGTCGGATCCGGAGCCTACGCCGACGTGTACCGAGCTCGCCGCATCTCCGACGGCCTCACCGTCGCTCTCAAGGAGATCTTCGACTACCAATCAGCCTTCCGGGAGATCGACGCCCTCTCCATCCTCCACGGATCCCCCAACGTCGTCCTTATGCACGAGTACTTCTGGCGCGAGGACGAGAACGCAGTGATCGTCCTCGAGTTCCTCAGGTCTGATCTCTCCGCAGTGATCCGAGACGCCAAGAGGAGGAAGAAGAAAGGATCAGGAGGAGATGGATTCTCCGTGGGGGAGATTAAGAGATGGATGATTCAGATTCTCAATGGCGTCGATGCTTGCCATAGGAATCTGATCGTTCACAGAGATTTAAAGCCTGGGAACATGTTAGTGTCTGATGATGGAGTGCTCAAGCTTGCTGATTTTGGTCAGGTTTGTATAAAGTTTCGGTCTTTGAATCAAATTTAGTTTACCCTTATTGTAAAGTTTCAATCTTTGAATCAAATTTAGTTTACCCTTATTGTAAAGTTTCGATCTTTGAATCAAGTTTGTAATAACGTGTGTTGTTTGGCTGCTTGGGTTGTTTTACAGGCTAGGATACTCATGGAGCCTGATAACGTCGCTGCAGATGAAGAGAGAGAAGGAGAAGCCAGCAGGGAGCCACCAGAAGTGATTCCTGATTATGTGAACTCGTCTCAGAAAGGCTCAGAAGGTCAGGAACAGGAGGTACTGAGTAGAGACGAGTACTTTCGACAGGTGGAAGAGCTCAAGGCTAAGCAGGTTGTGAGGGATGACACTGATAAGGACTCCAACGTGCCTGATGGAGACGCGTCTTGTCTTGCCACGTGTACTGTTAGTGAAATGGATGATGATTTCGGGACGAACTCTTTTGCTTATGATGAGGAGGGATTGGATGGTGGTGGAGAAGGTTTGATGACATCTTGCGTGGGGACCAGGTGGTTTAGACCACCGGAGCTTCTTTACGGATCTACAATGTATGGGTTGGAGATCGATCTGTGGTCGCTTGGTTGCGTGTTTGCGGAGCTCTTGTCTCTGGAGCCTTTGTTCCCTGGAGTTTCGGATATAGATCAGATCAGCAGAGTAACCAACGTGCTGGGGAACTTAAACGAAGAGGTTTGGCCAGGATGTGTTGATCTTCCTGACTACAAGTCGATCTCGTTTGCTGAAGTAGAGTCTCCTCTTGGTGTAGAAGGATGTCTTCCCAACCATTCAGGGGATGTGATATCGCTGCTCAAGAAGCTTATCTGTTACGATCCAGCTAGGAGAGCTACTGCTGTGGAGATGTTGAGTGATAAATATTTCAAGGAAGAGCCTCTTCCGGTGCCTGTTTCAGAGCTCTATGTGCCTCCGACGATGAGTGGGCCAGATGAGGAGGACTCTCCTAGGAAGTGGAATGATTACAGAGAAATGGATTCAGATTCAGATGGCTTTGGACCTGTGAATGTGAAGCCTACAAGTAGTGGATTTACAATAGAATTCCCCTGAGCCTTAATGGCATTTAAGGTACGCAGTAAAAAGCTTTGCCTCTTTCTCCTTCAGACAAATGTGTGCTTGCCTAAGATCTTAATACCACTAGGTCTTAGCTTGTTTGGTTTTATATTGCTTTTGGAATTATTTGCTGCTTTCTTCTCTCATAACTCTGTTTTTTTTCTCTGCGCCGTCTCATCATTGATCTCAATTGTGTTTATCTCTGATGTTTCCTCAGATGGATTACATTGTGCATGGCTCCATGATTGAGAATCTTGATCAGCCGACTTCCCTGCATCTGTGTCAAGATTGTGTTGTGTATTGTTTCTCTTGTACTGAAAAAAAAAACAGTTACAATTACAATTGGAAAGTTGGTGTTAGCCTTTAGCTCAATAGCTAAAGAGCTATAAAAGCTTTTGTATGATCTGTTTATCCATTTTGTTCTTTTCATATAGAAAATGTGTAATATTTTCTCTCATCATGGTCATTATTCATAGTTGATGATGGTTCAATGAGTGATATAATAAGGCCACGAATCCTCGTTGTCATGAAGACAGTACGGCGATGAACGTGTGTGTACGTGCGGAGACTCTGCAGGTTTGGAGCTCCGGCGGTAGTGGCGTCTCCTTGCGGCGCGCCTAGGGCGAACAGCCCGGTTTCTACGTGTTTGGGCCGTGTGGCCGTCGTGTATTTCTTGGGCTTGGCCCATTGTTTGTTTTTGTCTTGTGGCCCGTAGTATCGTGGGCTTTTGTTTAAATCCCATTCTGTTTGGGCTTCGGCCCTGGGCTTGGCCCATCTATCAATAAAAACAATTTGGGAAAAAAAAAAACTAGTTTCCGCATTCATCTTGTGAAAATAACACGTTATAGGACTATAAAGTTAAATAATAAACTTAAGGGGTTATTTGAGAAATTAGACTAAAGATGAGAGGCTAAAAGATAAATTAACAACAGTTTGCAGCTCTACACACCCTTTAGGGTTTTTTCTTGAGGGGAACCAGGCCTTGAGAGAATCGGAGAGAAATGGGGTCAAACGAAAGAGAGCATCACCCTCCCCACATCAGCAGTCTCGTCGTGCGTCCGTCCGGAAGCAACGACGGAGAAGGCGACCGCCACGCCGCCGCCGAAGATGACTCTCGCGACCGGCCCTCAATCCCTCGCTCGGATCGTCATAAGAGTGACAATGGTTCGTATCTCCTCCACAATTATTACATCACATCCCATATAGTTTCGGTTTCTGAATTTTGGGAGTGTAGAACACTAAGCAGGGTTTTGTCTGTATGTCGTGTATTGAGAATGTTAGTCTGATTGTGTCAAGTTTCTGTTTTGAGATTCTTTTGTATACAACTTGTTTTTGACAATGCCCCATGTGCTTTTTTTTTTTTCTCTTGGTGATAGAATCTTGTTTTGCTACAGGTGATAGAATCAGTTACACTTGTATTCTTGAGATGTTAACACTGCTACAGATGCATAACAACATAGCTTTTTCTCTTGCATGTTTTGTTTGGTGTAGTGTATACGTTGAGGCACCAACGAGCTTGTCATTTCACATTGTCAGCACTTCACTGTTTTCTATTGTTCTTACCCCGTCTCCTTCTGCTTGGCATCTTCTTCTTTTTATGTTTAGGACATAGAACTCGTGCAAGTTCTAGCTCACCACTCCGTCGTCCATATGAAGATCACCACCGACACGGCTCTGATCTTAATCATTCAGGAGCTCTACTTCGTGGTGGCCGAGAGTTCAGCAGTAGAAGGGAGTCATCTGGGAGACACAGAGACTATTCACCACCCCATGCTAGAGTTGGAGCTGGATCTCGTCGCTTTGATGGGCCTGAACCTGCTCATGGCCGCTCTTTTAGAAGCGATGGCATTGGCAGAAACAATAATCATCCAAAGGTGCAACCAAGAGATGGAGATTGGTACTGTCTAGATCCACTGTAAGTACTAGTATCCTTGGCTATGAATAAGAACTCTTGATTTGTTTGTTTATTATCTTTATAGGTTTCATTTGTATGTATATTTTTGTTTGGGTTATTAAATACAGATGTAGGAACTTGAACTTTGCGAGACGGGAAGTGTGTTTCAAGTGCAAGAGGCGTCGCTATGCACCTGCCAATACTCCTGCACCCCCTCGTCTTCTTCCTCCTCCCATGAATCTCTCCCCAAGAAGAGACTTCAATGGCTACAGGTCTCCTCCACGTGGCTACCCCAGAGACTACCCGCCGCCAAGACTTGACCATCCCACATGGAGAGACAGAGACAGAGAAGGAGGAGACCGTCTGCGTTACTCCAACCTCGAGTATCCTCCTAACAGAAGATTAGCATCTGACTGGGTCCCGGAACCTCACTATGAGAGACGACCACCTCTCAGTCCACCTCGTGGTGGCGGATGGGGACGACATTCAAGAGAGAGGAGCAGATCACCGCCAATGAGAGGGCCTCCACCACCGCTAAGAGATTACCGCCGTGATAGTTACTTAGAGAGAGGAGGGAGAGAGGATCAGCGTGGTGGCGACAGAGACAGGATGAGAAACGGTTACTGATACCAGAACAGTGTGTATGTCTTGGGGAACATGGTTTAGACAGTCAAAAATTTTCCCTGAAAATCAAATCAAAGCGACCTTTGTATTACACCTTAGATTCTTTTGTGCTAAATTTGAACGTTTAGCGAAGTTTTGTGCTCTTTATGCAAAAAAAAAAGTTCCGGAAAGAAATCAAAATACTGCTCTTCTTTTTCCTACTTCCAAAACTCGACGGTAAGAGTGACGACTAGTCTGCCTACGTGTCGGTTCACAATTGGTAGGCATCTAAAACACGCACATTTTAAAGGTCTTTTAGATAGTTTTTTTATTCAGAGACGATCGAACGGTGGAAAGACGGCGAAACATAAAGCTTTTATGAATTTAAACCGTTGGATCAGTGTAGTTAATGATAACCGTACGATGAAAACGCCGCGCAAATCTAACCGTCGAATATAATTTAAGAAAATTGAAATTTCAAAACATGTTAGAAAGAGGGAGGAGAGATGCTGTGTGGAAGAAGAAGAAGGAAGAACAAAACCGAAAGTGTCTTATTGAGGGGGGCTTCTCCTTCTTCTGCTTCGTCGTCATCGTCTTCGTGAGCTAAAACCCCAATAGAAACCCTAATTCTCCCCAATCTCTCTCTCTCCCAAAGCTTATCACTTTCTCCCTCTCTATACGCGGATCAAATTCAAAGTCCCGAGCTTTAACAGCCGCCGGCGAATCGGTTCTGATTCTTTTTCCGCGCTCCGTCGTGGGGGATACGGATCTGGGTTTTCTCTGCGTGTTACTTTGAGCTGATCTGTGTCAATTTTGTAGAAAAGGAAACTTTCTGGGTTCCTTTTGGAGATTCGAAAATTGTGGAGATGGGTGAAGGAGGCGGCGGAGGAGGAGAATTCCCGCCAAAAAAGGAAGGTGTAACTGATGAGTCTGGTTTCCCGGCGAAGACGCCAGCGAGGCAACTCGACTTCACTGGTGGCTCCGCTGAACATTCACTGTCTAAACCAGCTCCTCCTACTGTCGTTGCTACGGTGGTTAAGACAATCGCCACTCCGTCCGTTTCTTCTTCACCGATTACGACGACGATGGCGTCGCGGCTTCATCCGGTGGTACGACCGACGGTGCCAGTGGTGGCGACTAATTCGCCTTCACAGTCACAAATCGTTAACGCGCCAATTAGGCATCCGTAAGTTTTTTTGTCTAGTTGATTCCTTTTGCTTCCTCCTTCGATAAATGTTTTGAATTTGCAGAAGTTTGATTTTTTTTGTTTTTGTGAAAAATCCAAACTTTTAGTGATTGAATTTGCAGAAATTTGATTTAAATCTTCAACCTTTTGAATCTTTAACATATCCAATAATTAAAGCTTTCTTAGTACACTCTTATTCACCTTTGATATTACCTCAATGATTTTTTCGAAATTTTCAACCTTTTCTTCTTTTTTTTGCTTTTTTTTTTTACAGAAAGCCGGAATCTCCAATATCTAGAGCAAGGCCTATTGTGGAAGGTAGAGATGGAACCCCTCAAAAGAAGAAGCAGTGTAACTGTAAACACTCCCGCTGCTTGAAACTGTATGTCTTCTTCCTATTCATGCTTAGAGATTAGCATTTATCAAAAACTTGTTATGTTTGTAGTTTCTTTGTGTGCTAACATGTTAGTCTGGTTAAATTGACTACTCAAGCTATTGCATGTTCATACCATTCCCTTTATATGTCCTTAATTGTAGATTTTTGAATTGCAGATTCTGGTTGTGCTTTAGTCTTTTTAACCTTCGTAGACTTAAACTCTGCTGTATCTTTACAGGTACTGTGAATGCTTTGCGTCCGGAACATATTGTGATGGTTGTAACTGTGTCAATTGTTTCAACAACGTTGACAACGAACCTGCAAGACGAGATGCTGTTGAAGCAACTCTGGAGCGGAATCCAAATGCTTTCAGACCAAAAATTGCTAGCAGTCCACATGGTGTTAGGGATAAAAGGGTACGTTGTTTTGAGGATTAACAACGTTACTGATAAATAAAAGCATTTACATAGTGAGATGCTTAAACTGTTGATGTGTCTTTTGCAGGAGGAGATTGGTGAAGTTGTGTTGTTAGGGAAACATAACAAAGGGTGCCACTGCAAGAAATCAGGATGCCTTAAGAAGTATTGCGAGTGCTTTCAAGCCAACATTCTTTGCTCCGAGAACTGCAGATGCTTGGATTGCAAAAACTTTGACGGAAGTGAGGAGAGACAAGCTCTGTTTCACGGTGAACATGCCAACAACATGGCTTATCTCCAACAAGCAGCAAACGCAGCCATTACCGGAGCTGTTGGCTCCTCTGGCTTTGCTCCTTCCCCAGCACCTAAGAGAAGGAAAGGTCATGATATTTCTTTCAACCAAGCAACCAAAGATTCATCTACTCATCGACTTGGCCAGTTTCAACAGGTTTGCAAGTTCCCAATTTAGTCTATATGTGCTTTTGTGTATCCATTTATAATATCCCTTTTATTGGTATTTAGGCAAATAATGGAAGAACTAGTGGCCCAACCTCAGGTGCATCTCCAGCAACTGTTTCTAGGCCTGGTGGCAATTCATCGGCAGCTCCATCAAAGTTTGTATATAGGTGAAATTTCTGCTGTTCTCAAGTTATCTATTTGATCCAAAGAGCTGCATAGAACTGAAGTTTATGTTGTATATTTTTTTTTGAAGGTCTCTCTTAGCAGATATAATCCAACCTCAGGATGTGAAAGCGCTTTGCTCTGTGTTGGTCGCTGTAGCCGGAGAAGCAGCAAAGACATTAACAGGTTTAACTTTGAGTGAAAGACTCTTTATTGCTGACGTTTCACCTCTCTGTGTGTGTATTATTCATTGACCTTCCTTTATTTTTGTTCTTAGATAAAAGAAATGAAGCAGAAACTTGTTTAGCTTCTTCTGCTCAAGATAACTCCCAAGGGAATAAAGATGTTGAGATGGTTGCAGCTGATGCAAACCAAGCTGATAAGTCTGGACCAGAGGGTTCCAATTCAGATGCCTCTAAAGGAAATCCATTATCTCCAGCAACTCTGGCTTTGATGTGTGATGAACAGGACACTATCTTCATGGTAGCAGCAGCTGAACCTAATGGTTCAGTGGACCCTGGTGGCTGCGGAACAAACTCACAGGAGAAGTCAGAGACTTACGCAGAGCAGGAGAGGGTGGTGTTAACCAAGTTCAGAGATTGCCTTAGTAGACTTATCTCTTACGCAGAAATAAAAGGTACTGTTGTTACTTCACACACAACTCAGCAAGAAAGTTTCTTCTCTAATTAGTTAAGTTTGTTGGTTTTTGCAGAATCAAAGTGTTCATATTTAGCAAGAAGGCATATACAGCCACCCCCAACCGCAAGCGCAACGGTGAAAACCGAGAATGGGATTCAGCAAATACCACAGCCACCAACCACTGCTCAACCTACACTCACCAAACCACAGCCGTTGCAGCCAACGACCACAACAAGTACATCAACCACTCAGCATCCTCATAAACCTCCAGCTTTGCCGGAGAAGAAAGACTCTACTTAGGACAAAAATAACTTACCAGAGAGAACATAAACAACAAGCTTCCTCACCACTGCCTCACTTTACGAGGTAATGTTACCATAGTTTTTCTCGTCTCCTCTTTAAGCCTCTTCCAGATTTTGGAGAGAGCTTTTGTTTCTTTACTACACGAGTTATTTATTATTATTACTTGTTAGTTTTCTGTTACTTTTTTTCCTTTTGATTGTTTTGGTTGCCGAAACATCCTTGTTTGCTATGTCTAGTTATGGTGTTCTCTTTTCAACTTATGTAACATTAGAGAGTAACATATAATAAAATCCCCAGTTTTACTAAAGTTGTAACTGATATATTATTTTCTGTTTGACCAAAACAATGAAGCAATTCTACTATTTTCTTAACCATTGGAACATACATGAGAATGGAGTCACTACAAACATTTTATTAAGAACATAATAATCAAGTGTTTAAAACAAAGCACCTTAGGAACTGTTGCTTTCAAGTAACAAGAGAGATTAATTTATTCTCATTTAGTGACTAACACTTTGAACCTCTCCATAAACATATTTCAAACGTTTATTTGCTGATTACTTTTAAGCTCCCTTCTTGTGCATTCACATTCGAGACCTCGATGACGCCTTAGGTTCACTCTGCAGTCAAAAACCAGAGTTCCATCATGAATCAGGGCAAAAAGACTGGGAAAAAAAAATGAATAAACTGATGATAGCCGGACTACTACTGCATTCATAAGCTTGGAAACATTTATTTCATAGCTCTAAGTAGGCTATAACCATACTACACGATCGTCTTTGCAGCCTTAGCGAACCAAATTACAAAAACAAATCTACATGGGTCAATGCTAAACTTAGTCTCAAGATATTATATCTATAACTCTGCTTGGGGGGTTTAATCCATGTTCACCTTGTCAAGCTATTTGTTAATAGGCAACTTAGTTGGGGAACTGTGTTCTCTTGTGATATCATAATAATGTAAAAGAAAATTGAGAGATTTACCAGAAGCATTTTATTCATTGCCCTTTCCTCCAGATACCTAGAAGGTTTGAAAAAGCCTCCATAAGTCTCGGACAATCTCTTGAGCCTTTCATATATGTACTTAGGTCCAACCGTGTCTGCCCAGAAAATAATTCCTCCGCTGCAACAAGGAACCAAAAGAGAAAAGATCATCACCAACTTTTTAGTCATAGAAAAATAAAAAGGAAAAACCTTTGCTTATTGACTTGTTAGCAAATGACCAAAGAGACTCAACGAGATGATAAAGATGGATACTTCAACTTTAAGTGCAAACAGAGCATAATTTTTCTTTTCTGAATTACATTAAAATTCTTACCGGTAAGAAGGAAAACTCATTCCAAGGACAGATGCAACGTCCAAGTCTGAGGCTCGGATCACAACTCCTTCATCTAGGACACGGCACGCCTCGTTAACCACAGGGAACAAGATCATCTCCACAATCTCTTTATCACTTACTGATATAGGCTGCAAAAGAAAGACAAGGAGGCTTCACTAACTTTTGAAAACTACCAAATAATAATACTACTTATATTTCGTAAAACATCATTTTTGTTCATACCTTCCCACCGGGCATGATATTGGTAAGTTTCCTAGATTCCTCAACAACTGAAAGCACTGATGAATCAGGTTTTGGTTTGCTTCCCTTCTCATAAATATAGTATCCTCTCCCGTTGATTTTGCCTGAAGCAGCAAAATGTTAAAAGTGGGCAGATGAGAAGTTTTCAAAGGCAAGAGCAAATGACATACCATTTCGCCCGCTCTTAACCAGAAGCTCGGTCAGTGGAGATCTGAACATGCGGTCACCATAGGCCTTGGCATATATCTCCTTAACTGCCATTCCAATCCCATGTCCAGCCAGATCACCTAGCCTGCGAAGTAAGTTATCCCACAAAGAGTAAAGCTCTCTACACACATTCAAAAAGTGGTAGGTGACGAAATAAGGAAGGAGGGAGAGATTTACTGGAAAGGACCCAGTGGCAAGCCAAAAGATGTGATAACTCTGTCGACTCTGAACAAGTCAACACCTAGATTGACCAACATATGAGCACCTTGTGTATACGGAAAGAATGTCCTGTTCACTGCAAAGCCTATGCAGTTTCCAACCACCACCGGAACTTTCTTTATTGCCTTTCCAACCGCCATGAGATCCAGAATCACCTGAGCAGAAGTATTCTCTGTACGAACTATCTCGAGAAGGGTCATGATATGTGCCGGGCTGTATAAAACAGACAAACCTTTGTTAGTTACATTAAAAATACGAAAAGCTTAGAAAGTCTTTGAGATATTGAATATGCACCTGAAGAAATGTGCACCAACAATGCGATCTTTTGAGTTAGTTTTTTCCCCAATTACGTTGAGGTCGATAGTAGATGTATTGCTCGCCAAAATGCAATGTGGTGGACAGATCTCTTCGATTTCTTTGAATATCTTTTGTTTCAACTGAATGTTTTCAATCACTGCCTGAAAATTATACCAGAAGCAACACCTTATAGTCAGAGGAAAATTTTATTTACTAACTAGATTTGATTATACTTGAAACCAAAGAGAAGGGAGATAAAGAGTAAGGCATACCTCTATAACCATGTCCACATCTTTGAATTCTGAGTAATCGAGTACCCCCTTGAGCAACGAGAGGGCCTTTCCTGCTTTGTCTTGTGTCAGTTTTCCCCTAGATACCAAGCTTTTGAGATTTGCTGTCACAAGAAAAAATCAACTTTATTGCATCTACTGTAAACAGGAACAGTGATAACCATATAGTCTATTACTCCATCACTATGTTGCACCGGGACGGATACGGGGACAGATACTGGTACGGAAGCGGGGACGGGAAACGGCAAAACTAAAAAATTATGGGTACGGGTACGGCAAATATATATATATTAAAAATATATATATGCTATCCATAATGGACAAAATAAGAAAAGAGTACACCAAAATCTTAACATAAAAAATAATTCAATATATTATTTTAAATAATAATAATAAAAACAATAATTAAACATTTTTTTAATCAAACTTGGGTTCATCTAATAAAAGTTCATAAACTTAGAAACAAGATTGAAAGTTAAAAATACAGTTAAAATTTTACTTCTTTTTATTTTTTGGAAAAGGTAAATGAATTAGCTTAAGATACAATAATATTGAAAAAAAAATATTTCAAATATTCCATAAATGAACTATCCCGTCCCCGAAGTGTCCCCGTGCTGTTTCTATGGTGTTTCCGTCCCGGAAACGTTTCCGGTACGGGTACGTGAACCAAACCGCCGTCCCCGTCATATGCTATGTATGCTTCTTTTGGCTCAAAACAACTCACTGAGGTGTTTATACACCTTTCTAACTTCTTATAATACCAAGATATACACTTATAGTATATAGTAACTGGATATTTTCTGGATTGAGAATAAGAACCTTCAACTGATTTTATTCCTTTCTGAAGGTAGTCTGGATTAATTTCTTTGAGCACAACTCTTGTATTGCTTAGAAGTAGAGCGGTAGCGATGCCAGAACCCATCAGACCTCCACCAATAACTGCAACTTTCTTCATCGGTCTCGGTTTCAATCCAACGTCAGTTACATTAGGCACCTGGAAAATGTTTAAAAATATGCTCAGACGTGGAAACAAGAAGTACTAGGAGCAACAAACGCAGTGCAGTTTAATCCTAACGAAACTATAGCTTTAGGAGGATTAAAAGGTTTGGACAATCTCACCTTCGATGTTGCACGCTGTGCGAAGAAAACATGAACAAGAGCCTTTGCAGTGTCTGACATTACTAACTGCTTGAAAACTTCTGCTTCCTGCATAGTGAATCAAGGAGTGTTATTAACAAAGCACAAAGCTATTAAACAAATTAAGGAAACCAGAAGACAGTGTCAATGTCACCTTGAGAACTCCACTATATCCTCCATGGACGATTCCTTCTTCAATCACATCAATGCAAGCATGGTGCTGAGGCATATTCGGAGCTATCTTCTTGGCTAGCTGTCTAGTATCCTTCAGTATAGCACGAGCTTCAGATAAAGAACCAATCTTGTCGGTCCTGTGCAGTGAACGCAAAAAGGGTTTACGTCCCTCTGCAATGTCTAGAGCCCACTTTCTGGACGTGCTCAGCAATTCTCCAGACGGCACCAGAGCATCAACGAGACCGAACTTCTGCCCCTCCTCTGACGATATCGACTTGGAAAGCTGCAAAAGTAACAAAATTCTCAGCCAAACAAATCAGATTTTGGTAACTGAACTGTTGGTAACTGCAAAAAAGCCATTCGTACCAGGATCATATCAGTTGCTTTTGCAAGGCCTACTAATCTTGGAAGACGTTGCGTTCCTTCATAGACACACAATTAGCTTGGTTATTCACAAAACTGTCTTTGTCAACTTAAAAGAAGACCAAGCTGAACAACACAAATACGTACCTCCAAAACCTGGAATAACTCCAAGTGTCAGCTCTGGTAAGCCTAGCTGAGCTTTCGGAGCAGCAACTCGAGCATGACACGCCTAAATAAATACAAGTGATACAATAATCAACACAACAACAACAAAAACAAAGAAGATACTTTTAAAAATGAGCTTGAAAAGTCTTACCATTGCCAATTCTAAACCACCACCAAGAGCTAATCCTTCAACTGCAGCAACAAGCGGCTTCCTAGAGTCTTTGATAACAAGAAAACAGTATCAATATCACATCGTGTAACAATTGCAAGCTATCATATGGAGATCCTTCAAAAAAAAAGAAGGCTAAGCTAACTACCTTCCATAAGGTTGCACACAAGATCAATGGATACTTCAGGCATAAGTGATATATCCCCTGCCCAAGAAACTAAATTGTCAACAACACAGGACACAATATGCTTTCTTTCACTATAAAAAACTTAACAACAGAAGAAACTTTTTGTACCAGTCTTATGAACTTGCTGGAAAACATTGATGTCGAAACCACCCGAGAATCTTCCACCGTTGCCTGAAATTATCAAAAATACAATCAAGGGCCTTCAGCAAACTAGACACACGAAACAAGTATAAGTAAAAGGATTGAACTTTCAATCTTTAGCCACACTTAAGATCGATAGAGATCAACAAAAGAAACTCAATTTTGTGTGTAATTTACCAGTCAAGACGATGGCCTTAACATCACTCCTCTGATTCGCGTCTTGAAACTTCTCCTTCAACCCAGAAATAACTAAATAATTCCACAAAATAAAAAAATCAGCTTAAAAGAGAAAGCAAATCAACATATCGACAATGATCAAAAGTATTAGAGCTTTTTAAATACTTGGGCTGGCCAAAGAGTTAACAGGAGGATTCGAAATGGTGATCACAGCAACACCATCGTTCCCTACTTCCATCGTCACTCCCATCTTCTTCGCCATAGCTTTTAACAAAGTTTCTAGCTTTCTTCCCTAATCGGATAAAGATCTGTGCTTTTTATTTGTCCCAGATAAGATCAAAGCGTTACGTACATTAGATTAGTAACGTGAGTGGGTTGTCTTTCCTAACATTGTTTGTTTTGTTTCGTCGTTTTTGTCATAAGCAGCAACCAAACCTCTTAGGTAACAAGGCCGAGTCGATGTTTTATTGGGCCCTTGTGGCCTTTTTCACCTAACTCATTAATATTTGGACCTTTAGTTACTTAAAAGTTAAAACCAAGCAAAAAACTTTGCCGCCAAACAAATTAAACAGTAATATTAGGCTGCTTCATTTTTCTTGTCGGCAGGCCAATTTTAAAAGTGTCTTCAAGTATTTTGAACGGAGAACAATTTGCACAGTAGATGAAAATCGGTTTCAATTTGACAGCATTAGCTACAAACAGATCAAATAGAACATAACCAATTCAAAAAGTAATTTTAAACTGAAGCTTCATGTGTAGCACAAAAATAATTGAAGTTATCTTTGTGATTATGAGTAATATAATCATCCCAAGAGATGAAAGAAAGTAATGTATATGAAACTCTTATCATGTGAGGACAAAAGAACATTATAGAGGTGAAGTAAGTTAACTATATAAGCAGGCCCAAGGACACAACTATTTTACTGGCTTCAGGCTGTCATTCTTAATATTATGCGTTGGCTAGTAGAGTTATTGCTACTGACCGAAATCTCGTGATCATTTAATTTCCACTGGGCATTTATATATTCCACTTGTTTGGGTGTGTAGATTACCTGTAGTTCAGTTATGAGTTACTACTTAGATATCTCACTCTTTCACCAAGATTTTGACCATATGAATAATGGATCGATCGTATCCAAGTCTGTCTGTGCTTAAAATATGAGACTACCGTTTTCGTTTCAAACCCTCTAAATGTACAAAATCAAGGGTTTCATTTCGTTTATTTCTTTGTTTTTGTTTTCACTCAATTAACTAGTCATATATTGCTTCATTTAACTAAATTTATCAATCTTTTTCGAGAAATGCGTATTTACGGATTTACTTTTGTTAATTTCCATATCAATATTTTTGACTTCCAACTGTAAGTTCAATGCATTTACATGCTCTCTACTAACTTTGGGCTTTGGGTGCAGCCACATGCCCTGCATGCTCACATTTATTTCACTTGTATTGTATATTTGTAGTACATTATAAACTACTATTTTTATATACATTTTTGTTTTATATCTACATTTTTGTATGCATATTAATTTCATTAATTTCATTCATGAGTATTGAGTTTATAACTACGGACGTTTAAATGAGATTGGTTAAAACACTTTAATGTCTAATCCGCGTACAAGTAACGATGCAATATTTCAACAAAAACAAACGCGAGCTAGGAAAAATTTCTGGTGGTAAAATCCTAGAAGTGCCATAATATATCACTCTAGATTTTGACACTACGAAAAACCAATACGAACTACTTATTTATTTTTTGCTAAGGAAGAACTTTATAGCTTATCCGCTCCGTTTGTCAGTTTATAAGTTATAACCCTAACTAGATTTTGACCCGTGCAACCGCACGGGTGTTTGTTTTCACTTTTCTATACATAAATTATTATTTTAGAACATAAATGGTATATATTTTTAATGTTAATCATATATTTAAATATTTATATAACTATTTCAAATACAATAATTTTATAATTTACATGTTATAATTAATTAATTGTTTAAACCTTATGTATTTGCCACTTCTTATTATATATTTATCTTATTGTATTTGCATTTAGTTATTAAGCAAATTAATATATTCATGAGAAAATATATTTAAAAAATATTTTGTATTTAATTTATGCTAAATTCTGACCCGTATTTCGAAACTGGATTTCTTTTTACCAATATTTTTATGCTTATTCATTATAGATAATTTATTATTATATATATAAAAGTGTAAGATATGTTAATTTTTAGACATGTATTATATAGTTTTTTAATTTTAAGCCGTTCTATCATCATATTATATTTTAAATAAATAGTTTATATTTATGGATATAAAATTTATAAAATTTTCAATTGAATATAATTTTATCATATTTATTTTAGTATGATAATTATATTTTAACATGATCATGACTATAAAAGTAGATAAAATAGGATATATTTTATTTATTTTCATTTCTAAATGATAACTTAAAATACATTAAGTTATTGTTTAAATATTTTTACACAGATTTATTAGAATTTTTAAAATATAATATATAAATATATATTATATTTAAAATGAAAATATATTATGATTAAAGTAGTTATAAAGATTTTATATTATTAATTTTAAAGAAATACATGTTAATTTTTATACATGTATTATATAGTTTGATAATGTTAACCCATCTTACCAACATATTAGATTTTATTTTTGAACATAAATATTTTATAATTACGAAAATAAAATATATAAATATATAAATTTAATACAATTGTATTATATATAGCTCAATATAATAATTTTATTTTAATTGATGATTGATTATGATTGTATAATAAATAAAATATTATAGATTTTTTATTTTTCATTTTATATAACTGAATATATTAATGTATAATAATATTTTAAACTAATTTCAAAATTAGTGAAAATATTTAAATATTATTTCAAAAATGAAGATCTTGTAAAAAATCTTTTTAAACAGATTTGTTAGAATTTTAAAATAAATATATTTATATTTAAAATGAAAAGATATCAAAAGATATTATGATTAAAATATTTTAAAAATTCTATTTATTATCAGTTTGAATTAAAATGTAGTATGAATTTCTATGAATAGGTCTATTAGGTCCATTTTTAAAAAAAATCACACATGAATCAAGGTTGTGACTTCTGTTTTAATATATAAGATAGTATACTGTATAACATATATAGAGTAGTAGAAAGTAACTGTAAACGTGGAGGGATCTGCATCGAACAAATAAGAGATGAGATGGTCCAACATTCATTTACAACTTATCTCCATGTGTCATTTTATAGCCCTAGTTTTAACCGGTCATTCTCCTATATAAACCTCCCAATGTATCATGCATTCTTCACTACACACTCTCTACTTACAAAACACACAATAAAGTTCGTTACAAAAAGATTAACAAGAGATGGCAATAAGGTGTTTAGCCGTGTTCCTCGTTGCTCTCACTGTGGCTCAGTCCGTCAGTGCCACAAGACCGGCCCCGGCCAAGAATGTCGGAGCTGGCCTTGATGACCAAAAGAACTTTGTTGCGTTTGCTGGGATCGGTGGAGCTGCTGGAGTTGGTGGTGTCGGAGCAGGTCTTGGTGGTGTAGCCGGTGGAGTCGGTGGTGTCGCCGGGGTTTTGCCTGTAGGCGGAGTAGGAGGAGGAATTGGTGGTTTAGGAGGTGTAGGTGGTCTAGGCGGTGGTTCAGGTCTCGGTGGTGGGATAGGTGGAATTGGTGGTGGTTCAGGTCTTGGTGGTGGTGTAGGTGGACTCGGCGGTGTAGGCGGTCTAGGCGGGGTTGGTGGCTTGGGAGGAATAGGCGGTGGAAGCGATTGCGGTGGTCTCACTCACCCTTGATGATAAAAGCGTTTTTTTCTTCTCTCTATATAAACAAAATTAGATCGATTGAAGGGTTCACAATTATTAATATTTGTATCAGTTTTATCATGTTGTATGTTATGTTTATGTCTTTGTATAATTTATATATATGTTTATTTTTCATGCTGTTTGTTATGTTGTGAGAAACCTTGATATCAATAAATAGAGTGTTTTTGTTGTAGCACAGCAGTGTTGCTTTCTTGTGATCCAAGATATTCATATAACTGCAATTAGCATGCAAGAATATCAAACTTAATCTCGTTTGTAAAAGTTAACAAATGAAAACAAATCTCGTCTCACCGTGCAATTTCTCATTATGACGAGATTAAGTTTACAAAACTAAGCTTATGCGTCAAAGTGCTAGCAGTTATTTACATATTTCCAAGAGCCTACAGATTTGAATCCCCAAAAAACAATGGACATCAAATATTGTTAGACTTTGTTTTTGTTTTGAACTAAATCTAACTGGATCTCAATCAATTTAACAGTTTCTAAAAGAGTTTGTATGTACCTGTTTAAAAATCAAGAGATTAAGAGTCTTAGAGTACTCTCGAGAATATCGTCGGTGGAGTATCTTACTATGTTATGAATGCAGTATAATGCATTGCTTGAGATGTTTTGCAGTAGGATCTATATGGTGGGAGCTCAAACTATTCGTGAATGAATCATGTGTTTCAATTGTTACAAATATATACACATATTTACCGATTTAGGGTCTGACTGGTTCAAACGCAGCGGTTGCGGTTGCGGTTGCGGGAGTTTGTGGATGCAGGCGGTTGCGGTTTCTAGCGGTTTTAAGAGATTTGTACGATTGGTACTGCCACTACAAGAAAACAGCGGTATTCCGACGGACGATCCGACGGAAAATGAATTCCTCGGAATATACCGAGGCATTTCCGAGGCAATTCCGAGGAAATACAAAATTTTGCTTCCTCGGAATTCCGTCGGAATATTCCGACGGAATTCCGAGGAAAACACATTTCGTCGGAATATTCCGACGGACTACCGAGGAAACTAGTATTCCTCGGAAAAAACCGATGAATTCCGAGGAAATATTATAGACGTTAGAGAGCCGTTGGAGAGCCGTTGGGGGATTTTAAAAATTCCGAGGAAATTCCGACGAACTAGCCGTTTGCCTCGGAATTCCGTCGGAATTTCCTCGGACCGTCGGCAGGATTTCACCTATAAATACAAGCACCCCTCTTCCTCTTCATTCACACCATATCTTCATCCTCCCTCTCACTTTCTTTACACACGAATTTGATTCATAAAAAACATGTCTTCTTCCAATTATTTTCGTTCTTGGATCGATCGACCTCATTTGGATCCGAACACGAGATTGCTTACGGAAGAATACCAACAAGGTATAACCGAATTCATGGGGTTAGTTCACCGACAACCGGAAGCAAAAACAGGTATGTTAAGATGTCCTTGCTCTAATTGTAAAAATAAAAAAGTTATTAAAGAATGGGATGTTTGGACTCATTTATATTTGAGTGGGTTTACACGAAGTTACAAAATTTGGTATCATCATGGAGAAACTGATTATGAACTTGGTAGTACTAGCGAACCTCAGCCACCGGTTAGATTAGAAGATCCAATTAGAACGGATGTAGATTACGGTGTAGGTACTGAGCAGATGGTAAATGATCATTTTAGAGGGGAAGATTTACCCAATGCCGAAGCTAGGAGATTTTATGATATGTTGGATGCTGGAAAGCAACCATTGTACGAAGGTTGCAGAGATGGTCATTCAGCTTTATCATCTGCTACAAGATTGATGGGCATTAAGACGGATTATAATTTGGCTGAAGACTGTGTGGATGCGATTGCTGATTATGTAAAAGGTATTCTACCTGAAGATAATGTAGCTCCTGGCTCATACTACGAGGTTCAGAAACTCGTAGCTGGTCTTGGTTTATCGTATCAGGTAATAGATGTATGCAGAGACAACTGCATGATTTATTGGAGGGCGGATGAACAGCGGGTTTCATGCAAATTTTGTGGGAAGCCTCGT